>NC_056479.1:24188953-24488953 GCF_008729295.1 Plectropomus leopardus
AATAATAATAATAATGATAATAATAAATTTCACTTATATAGCACCTTTTAAGTAACCCAAGGTTGCTTTGCCAAGAGCAGAATAAAATAAAATAAAAGACAATGAATTCTACATTCATACATGATTATGATGTAAACATGAAGATTTACCCCAGATTTTCCTGATTTTTCAAGATCACCATTTAAAATCTGTAAAATCATTATATTTTATTGACACAGTGCAAAACACCAATAGTGCTGAAGTCATCTGAATCATCATGGTTTGGTAAAAATCAAATCTGATTTCTTCTCATATTGATTTAAGTTTCGCATTCCTTTTCTTCTTCAAATTAATCATTTTGTATCATATGACTTTTTTGTCTTTGTGTCATCTATACCTCTCTGTGTTCTGCCTTCCATCTTTTTTTTAAATTTTTCTCTATGTCCCTTTGTTTTTCCTCCCTGTCTTTCTCTTTCTCTGTGTCATCCTAGTTTTCTTCTACTGTCAGTCCTGCTGTCAATGTAGTGCACTTTCTGACATGCTACTTGTGTGTGTGACTGTCTGTGTGTGTGTGTGTGTGTGTGTGTGTGTGTAGACATCAAAATAGGTTACATTTGAAAGAGTCACATTTTGTATTCAAACCCTGAGGGGACGTGTGTCCTTCTACCAAAGGAGAAATGTGCAAACCCGAGATCAGGCACACGTTAAGAAACAAGCCAAAGCTTCAATTCAACAATCAATAACACCCACGTGGATACACTTTTGTATAAACACGCACTTTCAATCTTAAACACGCACCACCTCTCGGGGGATAAACACGCTAAGCAGTCGGCTTGCACTGTCACGGTGCCGACAGAAAGGCAGACGAAGGTGATAAAATGGTCGGCATCGCCACCTGTCAGTCTCTTTCTCCTCCCCTCTCTCTGGATTTGTTCACACACACACACACACTCACAGGTGAACTTTTCACATACACAGGTGTGCTCACAGAGAAGTGCCACAGTCTGAGTTGGGAGTGACCTCCCTCTGCTGATCACACTTCCTAAACATGGCAGACTCAGGCTGGCGGCAAGAGCCGCAGGGATTAACACAGCCATGAGGCAGAAAGCAGAAACAAAAAGGAATCTTTCTTGCTACAGTAGCTGACAGCTGTATTATTGTGAAATATTATGAAGTGTGTACAGCATGAAGACATTTATTAATCATTATAGGAGAGGCGGGGAGAAAGGTCCAACTGTGGGCCTGATGTGGTGAGCCAATGGGAGGAGAGTATATGTCTTAAGGCTTGAGGTGTCACTAAAAAAGTGTAAGAGCAAATAAGATACTACTTTTGAAGCCAATTTGACTTGTTTTTGGTCAGAATAAGAGAGTAACATTTTCTACTGCTTAAAAAAGGCGACCTATTGGGCACAATAATTACTTGATGTGACTTTACGTGTCAAACAGAGAAAAGTGACGGTTTTACACACCTCACACCTGATTGCCTCGGGTGACCACTCTCGGCCCACTGGCTTGCATGCCTGGGGCTCCCAGATGTGAGGTCAGCAGCTGGACTGTTTTGGTAGCAGGAGATGCCAAAATGTACCTTTGAAGTAGCAATTTTGCTTTTAGCCATTCTTGTTGATGCCATGGGTAACAGTCTGACATCAATATATCAACAAGTTGAAATAATAATATAATAATTATTTTTTTTGTTGGCATATTATAAATTATCCTGGTATCGTGAAAAATATGATAGGGCATACTCCTAAATGTTAAATTCTTATTAAAAGTATTTTGAGTGTTATGTTTTTCTGCATCTGACAGTAATAGCAGTTTTAGGGGCAAGATGAAAACATTTCTTTTTCACTTTCACTGGTAAAGTTTTCTCAGCAAATGCAGGATTAGGATATGTGGCTTCCATGGCTATCTAAACTATTGACTATTGATACTTCATTAATGTATCGAAGAACAGAGAAAAAGGGAGAAAAGGGAGAGCAGGTACCAGGGAGAGAAATCTTCCTTCAGTTATGTCTATGAGTTTTTAAATCCGGATGAACTTTGAGTGTTAAAATGCACTCCCCTGGAAACGGCACCTCAGGTTAGTTTTCCGTTGGAGTACAAACAAGTTCTCCCAAGCGTACTTTTATGGGTTTAAAGTATAACGACAGCTCGCTGTGTTTCCACCCTTTTTCTAACTTTTGTCCTTGAATTCTCTAGACCTCTGTAAACTTGGCTATGCAAGATTAATTCAGGCCAAACCGCATCCATGTTTTATTCAGCTCTACATTTCTTTTCTCCACACAATAGTTTAAGTGTGACAAATGGTGTTTCAAGTTCTGAGAAAGTGGGAAAAAGAAAGTAAAACTATTGTAAGGAATGTTGACATTCCCACTACATTCAGTGGCTGTTTTAGAAAACTATAAATTGACAGTTGAGGCTTGGGCAAGACCTCTTTGAGGGTGTCCAAATGGAAAAAGTGTGTATAGCGTGCATATTTCATGTGTATTAGTTTAGTATTATTACCAGCATCTTATTTCAGATTCTCAAGCCATATAGGACAGGTAGTTATTTTATTATACGTGTATGCTATTTTAATGTATAGCATTTTTTTGCCCCACTTCCTTTTGTCAATCTGGTCTTTTTAGCAGTGAAAGCAATTTTTTTGTTGGTACTTTAAAGAACCCTCTCATGCAGTTTTGCAGCCATGACATTTACCTGGGCCACATTGACTCTATTTACAGTGCTGATCCTGCTTTTTCACTACATGTGTTAAGAAGTGGGTCAGTCCTGAAATAGTTTAGAAAAGCTTTTTACTTCACCTATCTGTAAAGCCATGTGAAAGATTGTACCGCTATGAGCCTATGACCGCACATGGGAGCACTGTGGGTAAAAAAATATGTAAACATGTTTGCTCCCCGATGGGTGGAAAGGATTTCAGTTGTTATTGTTACTGTTTGCTTGGTGGATTTTTACTTAATTAATTAAGTGCTATGGATAATATATAACATCGATGCTAACATAATTATAATTCTCATTATTATTATAACATTTTTGTTAAATGGTAAATGGACTGCAATTTTATTATACTTTCTGAGGTTTTCGTGGCACCCTTGGGCAAGATACTGAATCCCAAATTGCTCTCAATGACTCTTACATCTGTTTGTGTTCTGCATGAAACCAAAAGTCAATGTTTTTTTAATGCTGAATAAGTTAAGCAAGTACATGATGTACATATGTCACTGACATTAAATATTTAAGTCATGTTGGTACTTAAACCCAAAAAGGAATGTTTTTTCCTAAACCTAACAAAGTAGGTTTGTTGCCTTTAAAACCTAACCGCGACTGTTTGACTATGTTAAACACGCAACATTTTTCACCCAGGAGACAGCTACGCAACAAATACGGATGCTTAAGGATGCCTTGCCCCGTGTAAGACACCGCCATAATAAAGCACTGTGATTTAACAACCCAGGTATGAGAACAGGCAGAGCGCCTGCGGCTGACATACAAGGTGCCACCTGTTCATCAGAGAAACATTCAGACGCACATGCGCACCCAAAGCATAGCCGTCACAAGCAATTTGGGGTTCAGTATCTTGACCAAGGACCCTTTGAAATGCAGACTGCAAGGGTCAGGAATTTAATGACAGACCTTTGATTAATAGGCGACTGCTTATTTTTAAGAACATTTTTAAGTGTGATTTTTTGAAAAGTAAGTTCGAGATTTGCAATGTGGGCCATTTTTTAAAATCAGTTTAGATGAATTATGTATTCAAAAAGTATACAGTAATTTATATGTAATATAAATTATAAATCTTTTCTGTATTTTATATTTATTTTTGTTTTTCCTGCATCAGATTGTATCCAGATCAGCCTGTCAGCATTTTATTGTTTCTGAAGTCTTAAATGACTGAGAAAGTTTGAAACCAACATTAATTAAACTTTTTAGCTCTAAGTTTCTTAAAAGTTCTCTCAAATAAGAACCTCTACCACACGCTAAGAATGGATATAGGACAATTCGTAAATTATTTGAAAGAGGGGTGTTTCAAATCCTATTTTAATTTTGCAAAGATCTGAGCTGAGCAGCCACAACACTGGATATGAATATAGAATATTCTGCATTGCACTTGTCGAGATGTCTCCTAAACAGCCTCTAACTCTAATGCTTTCATGAGTACAATATAAAGACTTTCTGAACATAGCCCACGTTACTTGGATGTGGATGTCCATTCCTATCTCACGCCTCACTGTCATCTATATGTTTCCACTCTGAAATATAGATTAGCTCGCTCGAAAACTCATTGAAGTGTACTGTACAAGCTGTTGGCTAGTGGATGTAGACAAGGAAAAAAGAAATTTACACGGACAAACCCAGAGAGACACATCCCATGAGGGAGGGAGACAGAGAGAGTCAAGTCCAACATCTATTGATAGCACTCTAACCAGTGGGTGAACTGTAGGGAGTAACTGTAAAAGTTGCTCAGGCGTACCAAATAGTGTCCAAAAGCAATTGCTAGAGCTGTTATGGTATCCTATGTCACATATAGCATACATAGTGAACATAAATGCATAGATGACATGCATTTAACTACGAACCATCAAGTTTTAAGTTAATGTTTCAAACTTTTCAAAGCTCACAAAAAATGAAAGGTGATTTGGTGTGTTGAAGCCAATGGAGCAGGTTTCGAAAAAGTAAAGGGTTAAAAAGTGGATAAGTTTTTCATTTACTACTAATGTATACTTCATGTGATAAAGCAGACAGAGAGACAAACATGTGACAAAGAAGTTTAAAGGGACAATGAAATAATAGAAATCAAAAAGACAGAGAAAACATTAGATAAAGATGGATTTTTAAGGTGACCTCAGTCAATGGGTTTTACAACTGACTGACTGTTATCTGTCATTATAAATGACAGCCACTGGCCTGGCCCCTCTAGAGAGCTGACCCTTTGTTGTTGGACAGAGAAAAGACACTCCTTCAAAAGCTTCTACAGTTCTTTTTGCTTGCTGCGTCTATGATTTAAACTTGCTGTATGTAACTCTGGATAAAAAACATTGATTGTTGAGTCTCATTTCAACCCAATTGCCAGAGAATATGTTGCCATGGTATTTTTTTGCAAACCACAGATATGTTTAAGCACAAAAAGCACTTGGTTATGGCTAGGAAAAGATCATGTCTGGGCTTACCCTGGGGCTCAAAGCCCACAGGAAAAGCAGCAATGTCTCTGTAAAAAACAGCCACTTTTCAGGGCACTGTTACTGGTGGAAACATAGATATGGATTGCTAAACAAACCACTTAAGCTTAGTGACTAAAAAGCTGCTGGAAAAACAGCAATGGCTTGCTAAATTACAACCAGTTTTGTTGTTTGTTGCTCTTAAACAGTGGTCTGCAGCTTGGCAGGCGTCTCGTCTAGGTAACAAGCCATCCACCAACCCCTTCACCACCCCATGGCAAAGTCAGCTCATATACAATGTCAATTTAGAAATATTGGTTTTAAATGTGCAAATGTGGCAAAGCCAACATTTTCTTCTGGCTGCGGGGCTGCTCACTACCAGGTCATCATATACTGATGCTTTGGGTTGGTGGTTTTCTTAGACTACCCTCTCAAAGCAGGCTATTTAACAACCAGGGAATGAGACTCAAAAATCTAGTATCTTTCTCCAGATTTAAAGAGGGCCTTTAAGCATTTTTGCAGGATTGATGACAGAATTAAGAATAATTGGAAACTGAAAGAAATAAACAAGAATGCATTCATCAAGCCAAGGCTGCAAGAGCAGCATCAAAATATCATAAAATATTACTTAATAGGAAGCTCTAACTTTGTGTGAAACAATAAATGTCAAAAGGAGATGGCTGCACATGTAGATGCAGCATAATTTAACATTAGCACTCTACAGGGTGTGCTGGCTTCCGCAGGGTTTGACAATCCACAAAGGTTCTGTTCAAACAGCTGTTCTCAATCAGCTGCGGTCACAGTCTCCAATTAAAATCCATCATTCAGTTGTTTTCAATCAGCAGCAGTCAGTGATGGTTTTCAGTGGCAGATGATGGCAGTAAGCAGGAAGCATGGTGGCACTGAATAGGGCCAGATGACCTGTTTTTTGTAAATAAAGGGACCTTTTATCATCAGTTGCAACCCTCCACTGCCATCATTAAGAAGCTTTAACATAACATTTCAATGGCATTGTTTTTTCTGTACTGAGTTTTAACAGCATTACCATCCATTGACAACTAACAGTAAAGGTTTGCACACCAGACAGAAAAAATAATTCCCAAAAGACATAGTGCTAAACAAGTCTTGCTGCTGAAAGTAAAGTCATTTGAATGCAACCATCCAATCTGTTGCTTATCTGAGCCTGGGTCATTGTGACTAAGGCCACATTTAGATGAGAACGGCCCTACTAAAAACAGAAAACTTTCCCATGTGTATGAAAAAAAAATCCACACTCATATGATAACATTGTGAGAACGATCCTCGTGTACACAGATCCGCAAAAAACAACCAAAAATGCTATAGTATCCATGCAAAGACCAGTAGTTCGCAGCGTAACTTTGTAATGACACACCATAGAAGAACACCACACACATGCGCAAAGTGTTTCATGATGCCACCGTTCTCACAGGATCTGCGAATTGCCAGTTTGCACAATGACAGAAGGGGTTGCGTTTTCAAAAGATTACACTCTGAAACCAAGTTTTTAAGTTTGCATTTTCAGCCCCACAGAACACTGTTGTGCTGCGAACGCAAGGCCAAGGTTTAACATTTAACAACAAGAACTGTTGCCATGTAAACAGCCCCTAAAACAGCTCAGTAGCTGTTCTCCTCCAGCTCTTCTTCTGAGATCCCAATCCAACCTGGATCACCTTCTTAGCTTCCTCTTTCCCGTGTCCATCACAAAAAAAAACACCTTTCAATCTCCCACTCCATCTTAAGCTCACAGGTAGCAGTAAGCTCCCTGTCTGGATGTGACAATCCAATATTTTCTGACAGTATGGCCTCTGAGTCAGAGGTGCTGACTCTCAAAACTGCTTCACACTGTCACGGCTGCAAACCAAGCTGAAGGTCATAGCCCTGTGAACTTGATAGAACTACATTATCAGCAAAAAGCAGGTCACCAAATTGTCCTCTGCTCTGCAAGGCCTCGAGATTCTGACCTTGAAAATCTACAACTGGTGAAAGGACAACCAAATACCTAGAAGAAACATGTGTGATTTCCTGCTGAGGATGCACACCCAGACTGCACTGAAGTCCATTAAGCACATGGGAAAACCCAATGTGTCCTACAGTTTCAAACATAAAAACTATTTGAATGCCTTTGTCTTCCAGAACAACCTTTTTTTTTACATATTAATGAAAAGAACAGCAGAAGAGAAGGGCAATTTTACAGCGTCACACTGGCGAGACCCTCCAATATCTGTGGCTATTTCTGGCTCCCATAGCATCATTAATTCATCACACATGTGCCTATGAACCATCATCACAAGTGATATATCTGGCATCATCAAACATCAGAAAGGATCATCAATAATGCAACATTTTATAACATGAAATATCAGATATAACATATCAAAACACTGCTTCACCAGAAAGGCTCAAACAAGCACAACATGAAAATGATTTTAAACAACACAAAATATGTGCAGTCAAATTTTTCATCATGCTAAAAATGTGTTGGTTTAGTATTTATGTATGTGACAATACGTGTGAAAGAGCATGTGTGTGTACAGACTGCTGTCATGCACTGTTCAGATGTATACCTACGAAAAGTGATGCATTAGGATTTGTATCTAACCAACTTAATCATGAAGGCTGCGATTATGTGACCAATGCGCTGAAAGGAGTAAAAAAGGAAACTGTATAAAGAGTGCAGGAGGAAGGATGGGTTGGTGCATGGCTCAAACAAACATACGACTTTCTTTCAGGAGACTGGTGTTTGTGTCTCATGTGAAACCGAGTTAACTTTGAGTACTTTTTTCGTTTCCTAAACCTAACCTACATTACTTTACTTTCCTAAACCTAGCCCAGTGATGCTCAAGATGCCAGTGGCTCGCAAACCATTTTCTGATTCACTATTACAATAAATCGATTTACAATGGGATATTTTTTTGTTCTTTAACTGTAAATAAAGTCCCGGACGCTGGAACATATCCAAAGACGAGGGAGCACAGCAAACACTGAAAGGTTGAAAACAGGAACTTTACATTAAGGGTGCCATGCCGTTGTTCTGACGGCCCAAAATCCTGTAGACCCATTAGTTAGAAAAATGTCCAATTTAACCTAAAGCCCAATATACCAACAGCCTGTTATCCCCAAAACAAGTGGCCATTGTTCCAAAGGCCCAATTCTCCTCCAAAAATACACACTCTCTGCAGTTAACATTAGTTTCTGTTTCCCAACAATGTTTCTCAGGAGCGTTTACCAGTCCAAGGTTTTTTTTTTTACTGACTCTTTGCCGCATTTCCCAATGGCATTTAAGCTACTGATCCCTGGGACTTTTTCCAACCCTGCATGGCATTTCTTAGTGTGGTTTGAGCTACCGATCCTTGGTGTTTTTACCGGCCCTTCATAGCATTTCCCAGCGGCTACTGTGCCACCAAAGGGAGGCGCTTTTAGCCAAAACATGATCTTATCCTTATCATAACCAAGTGGTTTTTTTTTTAGAGATGTAAGGTTTCAACAAATAAGCTGCAAAATAATGTACAAATGTAACACATCTTGGTTTACAGACGCATCCAGTTTTTTACCAACAACATTTTTCTGATAATTTAGTTGCCTTACTGCAGGAAATGTGGCGAAAAAGGACTTTGGAGCAGCGGGCATTTGTTTGGGGTTAAAGGGCTTTAAGTCCAATGGGACATTTTCCAGACCAACAGTGCTTTGGTATTTTGGGGTGTCGGAACAATGGACATTCCCCAGGTTAACTTTGTAACATGACAACGTCTAAGCCTGACTTTTTTTCTATACCTAAGCAATAGGGGTGCTTATTTGTTTAATATGTGAACTACTGATACACATTTTCATAACACATACAAACTGCTGTATGAGGATACATAAATGTATGCCATTGCATTTTCTGTCTTCCATGCATGTTTGCAAATACAACTGTATCTGATCATGTGACTCACACACACACACACACACACACACACACACACACACACACACACACACACAAATACACCTAAAAACACCCACATCAACACCCCACTGTTGTGTCAGTGTCTTTTATTTATCCTTATTTCGAGATCATCACTTGTGACCTACTTGGAGTGAAACTCCAGCTCCCACTGTGACGCGCAGTTAAAAATAACTCTGAGGAAAACACAAACACACACCCCTACTGTATGCTCACACACACATGCGCACAGAAAACACATGCACGCTTGAAACCAAAATAAAACTCACAAACAGAAAATACACTGTTCATTCCACACTGCTGACCACAGTGATTCCCTTAACAACCTCACATACACGAAAGCAGGCAAAGTCACATATACAAGGACATAAGTGAGGGTCTACATCAACACAAAGCTTGAGACATATACAGAGACACACAAACATCGAGGACACCCAGATGTGTGCAAACATGTAAAAGGCCATACGCACACACACTGACATGTACACACACCATCAAGCGTTCTCACGCAGAGAAACGCAATGTCACTCTCTCACTGTTATGTCAACCTTTGTTTGTCTCTTCTTCTTCTCTCTTGTCCTCCAACTGTGCATCCCTTCATCCCTGACCCTGTTATCTTCTGGAGCATCTCAAAGAGACGAGGAGAGGAGGGGGAGGAGGAGGGAGAAATCTGTGGTCCTCTCTTCCTTTTTTTCTCACTATCTCCTCTTTCCCTTCTTCTTCTTTCCTTCACTCTGGCTTGTGCCATAACAGAACACTCTGGGAGGATTCGCTTTACACCTATTTGACATTTAATCCTGCATGGCTGCACACATGTACAGTACACGTACACACAAACACACAACACACACAGCGGGCAGGTGTGACAGGCATAAAAATGATCCTCTATAGTTAGTGAGCTGTTACAAGAGGCAAATCAGCAAATCTATGTATGCTGAGAGATTTTTAGACCAAAAGTGGATACACAGAGAGATGCGGAGAGGGCTCTTGAATGTATAAAGATAAGTCAGGTCTCTGCATCACTGGTATTCTACCTCCGCCCTCTTTCTTCCTCCCTTCATTTCACTCTTGCTGCCTTTGCTCTCTTTCTACTGCAAGGTCATTAACTTACACTTGGGGGGTGGCAGTAAAGATGAGGACAGGGAAGAGAAGAAAAAAAAGCGGAGTTTGACTTGGTCTGGCAAGGACATGAAGCAAGAAGCAAAGTGATCTGTGGATAAAGAGAAGCACAGGAAGAGAAATGAAAAACAGCAAGAAAAAGAAGTTTTGTTTTTACATGTAAGTCCTCACTAACTAGACATAGTGACAAATGATTTTCTGGCACAAAATGTAATACATTTTGGGAAAATTCAAACTTTATATTTAGAAAAAAAGGGAATAGATTGTATGAACTTTGATGCAATTTGGTGGTGCGCTTGCATCCATGAAACCACTTCAGATTCTGAGTTGGCTACATGCAAATTCATTGACGTGGGTAGCTAACAAAGACGGGAGGAGTAGGCAAGTCTGCTACTTCATGCTTGCAAAGACTTATATCAAACGCAAATCAACTGAGTGGAAATGGAAATGCCACTACATATTTGTTACAGCACGCATCATTCAGACAAACTAATTATATTTTACTGATATTTGTCTCACTGTTCACCACTTCTGCCAGAGCTGTATTAAGTAACAGTTAGTGCAAACCAAATATTTCCTGCTGCAGCCGCGACACATGGGATGGCTTTTACTATGAAGCAGTCAAAGGAAATTAAATGTATTTGTTATTGCTGACAGCCATTATTCATCAAATATGCGTATGGAAAGCAACAATCGCTTATTTATTCTGTCTTTTTCAATTAATAACTTTAAAGTGCAGTACAAAAACAAATCAAAGTAGTGACAGAAAGTGCATACAGGGGGTAGAAGGAAACTAGAATATAGACAAAACAGGAAAAAATGGGTCAAAACAAAACAAACAGCAAATAAAGAAAAGATAATCAGGTATAACAGTATTCTTACTGATAAAGATATGCAACTGGCCTGTTGTAGATACCTGTGGCCCCTTACAGAGCCCGCACCCAGGCAATCACTTTCTGCATTATTTGTCGGCTGATTGTTTACAAAGTTTTTAAGCTGTTGCTGAGTTTTTAACATTAAATATTAGTGTGTGTTTAAAACTACTTGTCCACGTGCAGCATAAAATCAGTATCAGTATCACTAGACTCTATAATCTCTGTTTTCTGTAATCAAAATTTAAGATTGAACAGTTGGTCACATCTGTCCGCTTACGGATGAGGAAATCAAAACCCTTTCCCAGACAGGTGGTTTGATGCACTATGGGAAGCTGCCAGTGTGTAATTGAACAGAACTGACACTTGAAAACAATGACTGCACCAGGTAATTAAGTATGACATGCATCAAATTTACTCAGTATATTTTAAAACCTTGACTTCCTTCATAATTATTTTCATGCTTCACACGTTGAATGTTCACCGTCGTGATTTTAAATCACTAAAACGAAGGAGTCATGAGTGTTGTCCGCAGGTTGAGGATTTCCTTGTTGTGGTCGAACCAGGGGCAAAATTGAGTGTCTATCGTGAGCATCAAAACAGCAGTAAATTTACAAGCTCATTAACAATTTTACCTCAACGCATCATTTAGGCAGAGATTTGCCGAGTTTTCAAAGTTATCAAAACTGAAATATTGCCAGTCAATCAACTAATGAGAATTGTTAATGACTCCACAAGTACTTAGGTTTAATTTAACATCGTGATTACAGTGGGAAAATAGGCTGCAGCAGATAATTCACCTTGAGTATGTAGATCCCCAGTAACATTTTTAGCAAGTAATTACTCTGTGTGTACCAGCATGGAGCACCATATCTAAAAAGACAGATAAACACGGTAGATTCAGCATGTTATTTTGGAGATGATTTTATGAGAAACATCATCAGTGCAATAATCATAACCTACCTAAACAGCGGAGATCCAACTGCAAAGGCAATTTAGAGTCTTCATTCCCATTTAGCTCCTTGTCAAGCAGCACCCCCACACACACACAGTCACACACATTAAGATCCTATTCAGAATGATTGGCCATTATGCTGTAATAGCAGATCACATAGTAACGGTAAGGAATAAAACTGTCAGCATTATTCATTTACACATATCTATTATGTGTGCACAAAATACACACACATACACATACACACACACACACACACATTACAGTAATCCCTTAAATTTACATATATGCAGGTAAAAAAGTTGCATTATTGCACACATGCCAACACAAACACACCATTTTGTGCATCTACACAAGAAATGCATTGTGTTTTGTTAACTCGCTGACACACACACACGCACACGCACGCGCGCGCGCACGCACACACACACACACACACACACACGTACAAATACATATACATGAGGAACAACAGCAGATGGCTGAGTGACCCTGAGGTTTTGTCCCAGCGACAGGTTGCTTGACATTCTGGACACAGTTGTCACTAAGACTTAGAAGTCGTTCTGCTCCCCAACTCGCATATACACACACACACACACACACACACACACACACACACATACTGTACATGAACAATCAAAATAAAACACACACACGCATACAATTAACGATTGTGGACAGAAAACAGTGAGCACAGAGCCTTCAGAGGGCCTCAAAATAATATTTTGGCTTGGCTGTTGTCATTTAAGCTGCAGTATATCAGGGCAAAAACATAACAGGTAGGAGAAAAGTGAAAGTCTGTTACATGTGGTTGAAGTTGTCAAACGGTCACGGTAAAGTTTAGATGACAAAACTGCTTGGTTAGGTTTAGAACAAATGTATTGTGGGTTAAAACAAGTACATAATGTGGCGTGAATACATACACTGACCTTTGGTTTCACACAGGACACAAACAGTGGTGTCCTGGCTAAAAGATTGTGTTTGTTTGACCAATCCACCACAAAACACAGATTTTCTTACTCGTTATACTATGTCAGTGGCTCTATCAATCTATCTGTCTGTCTGTCTGTTCATCCATTGTGTTCTCACCCCAGGATGTCAAATATTAGTACTTTTCATGCCCCTCATCTGTGATACAGATGCCAAAGGGACCCTTTTACATCTGGATATTCCACACAGCTGTCTCCTGGGTGAAACCTATTGTGACGTGGTTCAAACTGGCTTACAGATAATTTGAAAAAAACTGCATATCACTGTTAAATTTGGCCATATTATCACAGAAATTTGTTACAGTGTAGATTTCTGCTGAATGACATGTATTGACCAGAATCCTACTGTGATTTTACAGTGTAAATACTGTAAAAAAAAACTTCAATCAATTGCATATCACCGTAAAATGTATTTAGGTATTTTACAGTAAAATATGAGGTTCACAGTCTAACACTACCTTGAAAAAGCATCAGGGTTTACAGTGTTTTACTACTGTTTACTGTTTGAAAAAGCTGTACATTACTGTTAGACTTTGGCCGTAGTTTTAAAACAATTTGTTTTAGTCCGTCTGTCCGTCCGTTCATCATTCCATCTGTCTATCTCATTCAATCTTCAGTTCCCTCCATCACTTTCTTGTGACAGAGAGAGATGAGAGGTTGAGATATGCACCACATGAGGGGGAGTTTGGTGGCATTTGTTCTTGTTTGTGTGTGTGTATGTGTGTGTGTGTGTCTGTGTGTGAGAAAGAGACAGACAGACAGACAGACAGACAGACAGAGAGAGAGAGAGAGACTGAGGTGGACTGCAGGCTTGTGTGTGCGTGTCCATGGTTCACTGGGACTACATGGATGATGAATGGCAGGTAATTTTGTATAAGCTGCGATTATATGAGACTCCATAAATTAAAGTTTTGCGCACACACACACACACACACACACACACACACACACACACACACACAGAGGTGGTGATTTGTGAAGTAATAAGGAGGAAATGTCAATTCCACGCTTCACTCTACATGAAGACCTCCATGGTTCTTCATCCTCTATATCAGATATTAGCGGCTGTAATGCATCTGTGTAATGGATGGCCTGGGACACATACTGACACAACATGTTGCGCCATCACACTTTCATTTAAAATTAAAAGTCACAGTGAAATCAAGACAGAGGATCAAAAAGAAGACTACATTACAGTTTGCACGAAGTGAAACATTTAAACGCTTAGAGTCTCTACATGTGGTTGCAAACTTTGTGGAAGCTGAGTAAACCATTACAGTAAATGAATTCATTAATTGCCATGCTCGTCAAGCTAATCACAGAAGAAGAAATTATCTTCTTCCATGTAGTCTCCCATAAAAGACAGTGATGATAATGAGATTTTGAATGATGAATAACGTCTCACATAAAGGGTTTCATTTTAACAGGCTTAATCAATTTGGTTTAAAGAAAAATGCTACTGATTGTGAAATGTATCAAGTATTTTTTTTAAAATATATTCTTTTTGCAATATTGCAAATTACTGTAATTATCATGTTATTTTGTTTTATTCCTACTAGTTCTCAATTTGTGTCTAGTATCTCTCACTTTGGACTAAAGCAATTAGTTTCCAGCTGTGATGGGTGCTGAAATTACATGGATGACGTTTCCACACCCAACTGGAAACTGAATTTTCTAATGTGTGTTGAGACATAGAGATGGTAAGTTGAGAGAGAGGACGGAGAATAATAGAAAAAAAATAATTCAACAAAGACGTGGGAGGAGAGGACAGCAAGACATGACAGAAAGTTGTGGAGGCAGCAAGATGGAAAGTTACACCAGCGTTTGGCAGATGCTGTCATTAAAAAGACATAGTTAAACACCTCCAGCTGTGGAAGTGGAATGAACGTTCACAAAGATGTGACTCCTTGTTAATTTTACAAAGAAATGCATTTTTGTTAAAAGCCGTCACCGGGACTTTCTTTCAGAGAGTCAACTTCTTAATTCTTAATTTCATGGCTTCCCATATTTATGTGTGCATACATCTTTGCTTTAGGCTACAGAGTGTATAAACATGTCTGTTTGTCATCCTTCTGTATGTATGTGTGTATTTATGGTATTTTTATATGTAATGCATACTGTGTTTAGGTCTTCAGCTTCTTGAGAAAGTGTTTACTTCATGCACACATGCATCTAGCAGGGGCTACACTGTGGGCAATCATAAAGCAGGACTGTGGAAGGGTCACAGAGAATAACATCACACACTCGCTCATTAACATTTCATACTGTACCAAGCATTAGCCGTTTGGATGGATGACAGCCCAAAACTGTCTGGTTGCATAATGTCACAGAGTTAACGCAGAATTTCAAGATGAATTATGGAGTAAGCTTTACAAAAAAAAGTGAGTTCACAGCAGCCACAGTGGGTTTATTTGTATATACAATTTAACAATAGAACCACTGAACTCTGCCTCAACAAATATTGATGATTTTCTTGTAATCATATTGTAATATGATACATATACTGTAAAGTTTAAACAAGCAGGAGACCCCAGTGTAGCCTTTTAGCAACTTTATTTAATTGGTAACTTTGGAATTTTTCAACCTGGACCCTATTTTCCCATGTTTTTGTGTCTAACTGACTAATGGGAATAACAGTTTTTGTTATTCTCTATTGTTCCAGTGTTAAGTAAGAGATTGAGAGAGTTGATATAGGCTTCAGTGTATCCACTCAGGGCATTTATGCATTGTCAGTGTCACATGTCAAAGTGCTTGTTTTTGCCACTGACGGGCTCAAATTGTCATTATAAATGTATGAAGATATTTTGGAAAGGATCCCTACAGATATAGACCTTTGTGTTTAAGAGTAAGGTCCACTTTGTTTAACCAGAAACAGCCCCAAAATTGTTTTACAATTTGCACGGTAATTTTGCTGTGTATAGAGTCAGCATATTTTCACATCTAATTGGGTGATTTAAGGGTTAATTTAAACCAAAACAGAGTTGGTGACTGGTAAAAACAGTAGAAAGACAAACCAAGGCAGCTTTTGTGAGTTTTGTTTCTGCTGACTTTAAATAAAGTGTGTTCTAAGATGATTTAAGCTGTTACTACTTTTTTAACTCTCTATTTCAATGTAAAATATTATAAAATTGTTACACAAATTGATGTTTGGTGTTTTTGCTTTCCCACTGCATGTGGGGTAATGTTGCCGATTGCAAACCACTCCTATTTAAGAGTACTTCTCTTTGTCACAAATTTGATGATACATGATAACACATTGCTGGCAGGGTTTCCTTGTGTACACTGTGTAGTCATTTCAGTCTACTCAGATTTGCTTATTCAATTTATTTACGTAAAAAGGAAAAACTCATTAATAAGTCTGCACATGATGCAACGTTTTGTTTTCTGGTAAGGATATTTTGTTGATTAACAAAATGAAATAAATATCCTACAAAAGGTTGATGTATCAGTACCCAAGGCAAAACAGACTGACTCCTGAATTTAACGTTGTGTCCAAATGACTGATCTAGAGCGTAATGGTTGCTCAATAATCATTTCTGTCCTTCAGAGTCTACTGTATGACTGCATAACAGAACTTACTCTGGCTATGAAATAATAAGAGTGGGTATTCGTGCGTGCGTGAGTGTGCAAGAGAGAGAAAAAGAGAGAGCGATTGAGGGAGACAGCGAAAGGAAAGAGGAAGAGAGTGTTAATTAACTAGTGCTGACATCTGCAAGCTTTTTCCTATTAGGATCTGATTAGGGGAAAAAGCAGGAATTACAGGTGCTATGAGAGAGATGAGAGACTTAGAGAGTGGAGAAAAGCGAGGGAGAGATTGTAAAAAGTGGGACCGAGGAGTTGGGAGAAAATGGGGAGTGAGAGAGAGTGAGATGAAAGTAACAATCTCCGCTCTGTTTCCAGGTTTAGAACAGGAATATTTCCCACGGGGCCGAGCGATGCCGGGCTTTTGCCCTTCAGCACACAGTGAAGGAAACTGTCAAAGTGGACCTTATTTACCCCATACACACAGACATACACACACCAGCCCTGTCTCCTCGAAATTCCGTTTATCTACAGCTAACATGAAATAGCAAATACCTTTTGAAAGAAATGCAATGAATATATGTGTTGTTTTCTATAAACATAATGAGGAAATGTTGCAAATTAAATTATATGGCATGTTGCAAAAATCTTAATACTGAACAAAACAGGAAAGTGGTCATTTCAGTTAACAGTAAAATTTTCACCAGCAAAGTATTTCAGTTATCAGCAAAACATTTGCTTTTGTTTTCACATTCACAGGTGTTTTCCACCAAAATAGGTAATCTAAAAAAATTTTATGATTTTTTTTTTTTTTAATATAAATATTTTACCAAATTCATAATCTTTCCCTAATCTTAACCAAAGTGTATTTATTGCCAAAACCAAAGACAGGAGTCTGGACAGCAGCCCAAAATTCCACTTTGTACGCCAGCTACGCAGATATGTTCACCATGTTGTGGCTCATTAATTCATTATGTCATTATGCCGTTCATTAATGTCATTAATTTTGCAGGTGTTTGGTCATTAATGAAGGTACAGGAAAAAACACATTTTACCCTGATGGTGGAGCTAAAAAACATGATAATCCACATTTAATTGTCTGAGGTATAGCAATGTCTTTACCAACTTTCAAGGGAATCTATTTATAGTGTTGAAATATTTCACTAAAAACTACAAATCAAATCAACCTTATGGTAGCAGGTAGCAGACGAAAAGTCAAGGGATCACTAAAACTAGTAGGATTTATCCTCTGGTGACCACAAAAAAACAGTTTAAATCGGGGTTCCCAAAAATTTTCATGGACAAAATTTCAAAAAAATTTTCCATGATCAAGGACCCATGACAAAGTTTCCATTTCGCAAAAGTGTACACTTTACTAGTGTATATGGCACTTGAGGGTTGAGAATTGTCATAGAAAATAAAAACCATGCAAGTTTTCCTTTTAAATCAAGCAACAAATAAGCTGTTAATTTTTTATTAATTTGCATAACTTGCATTACAATGTCAATGCTACAACGATACATTGCGTTGCCCTAAGTTGCCACACATAAGAGCTACATTGTGTCAACAAGTAACTTAGATCAATAAATTTGCCTTTGTGATACGTTTCCTGAAGGAGTGTTCCCAGAAGATTACTGCAATGATCAATTGCATTATACACAACAAAAGTCCAAGATTTTGATAAAAACTTCCGTGATTTCATGACTTTTCCAGACCTGTAAAATGCAATTGTGAAATTCCATGACTTTTCAAGGTTTTCTATGACTACGAGAATCCCATTAAATGCAAACACAAACATTTATTCAGGAGCAAATTTACGTTGTCATTCCTTTTGCCATCACAAAAATATTATAAGGGTTCAATGACTGATTCTTACTCCCACTGGTTGCACGCTGCTTTAAGCTGAATATTGTAGCTTTAAACACTGAATAAAACAGTGATCTAAATGTGTAGCCTAACAGGAGGTTTAAGCGAGGTGAATTGCATTCAGCAGAGCTCAATAGAGAGAATTGGTGTGCAGAGACTAATCCATCCCTTCTTTCACACTGGGCTCACCTACGCAATATAGGAATGCTGGAAACCAGGCAAGGACACGTACATACAGATGTTGGTTAAACACACTCAACCGTAAAACACATGTGTGCGTGCACACGCACACACACAGACAGACCTATCCTCACTGATTTATGCACAGAGGCACTCACACAAGACAGCATCTGACATTGGAGGCCCTCTTCAAAAACATGTTTCCTGAAGTGATTTGTGGTTGTTTTATAGAGCCGTGGTAGCAGATTGCTCTGATGTAGGGCTCATTCATCAATGTCAACACACACTCTCACACTCAGAGTAGACAAGCATACAAACAGAACCACACACGCTCTCAAACATAGACAAGAAAAACAGGAGTTTTAATTCCTCTTGAGCTATTTTGATTTTCTGCTCTTCTCCCACCACAGGAAGGTCAGAGGTCAGGGTCATACACTGACTCTGTGAGACAAAATGTGTTCTTAATTTCTTGCTCAAGGGCACTTCAGCAGTGTTGCTGTTTGCCAACACAAAGCTTTGAATCTAGCTTGTGTTAAAAGAAGTGTTTTCAGGGTGCAACCTGGTCAGATGCAACAGGAAGGAAATGAAGGAAAGGGTAGACAGACACTGCATACTACAGTTCCCAAAATGTTATTGGCAGTGAGGCACATTACATCTGAATCTGTATTCACTACATGTTGGCAGAACATGTACTTTTCACCAGGAGGGAGCTATCGTAGCTGTCAGAAACTCCTGATATCTGATGTGAACAGATTTTCCAGCTCAGCTACTCTTACAGTAATTATGGTCCAAATGGTTTGACATAACTTTGAGGAATATGTCAAGATTTTGTGAACAATAAGGAGATGAGCAAGGGAAGACAAGGGGGAGAGAGAGACATGGCTTTTACTCAAATGCAGCCTCTTTTGTGGATGTACTGTATTGTATCGTGGTCTAACAAAGACTCTGCTGGTTGAGAAAGTGTTACCTTACAGCCTTAATAATTTTCTGATTCCTTGTTTCCGTAGTCTAACTCAATTGTAGCTGGAACATGTAATATCTAAACGTGTATTGATACACAAAAACTGGCTCAGGAATATGTGGCACATTATAAATAGCTGTTTTAAGTGTCGACTGTATGAAAATAATTGATTTAGCCACAATGATGTCACCCATTGTTTCCAGGATTTCTGTTTTGAAGCCTCGAGTTTTGCATTTTGACTGTCACCATAATGGTTTTTGGAGCAGCATGGATGAATAAGTCACATTATTTGGACAAGAGGGTGGAGCTTACCCTAATGCTAACTGCTAGCTTGTTTCAAAACAAAAATTTCAAACTTTTCCATGACTTTTCAAGGACCCACTCAGATTCAGAAAATGTGAATATTTGATGGTTAATAAAACTTCACACACAAATATATTATGCACATACGTTGTCAGTTACAGAAAATAAATTTGCTGTTATGTTACGTGTTAACATGTTACGTTTCATGAGCGGTTATCCATAAGAGATTACTTTTTAAATTTCATGACTTTTCCAGATTTCCATGATCATGGCAAACCTGGATAATGCTGATGGTAATTTTTGCTAGTGAAAAACAGCTAAAAGCCATTAAAACCAAATGTAATTAGCAAAGAAACTTGAACGGCCCACTCCTTGGAGCTCCTTTCAGTACAACTAAACACTGAACAAGACTTTTTTAGGCAACCAAAATGTTATAATCAATGTTCATGAACTCCACAGAAATAGTGACAGCTATGTCTAGACTCTGTGAATCTTGGGTTACGCCACAGTTATTTTACCTTACCAAAGCTGTCCTAATGGTAGCCATTTGTCAATGGACAGCACCAACCTGTCGCAAAAAGCATCCATGCCCTTAATTATGTGTAATTTTAAGCTCTAATAAAATCTAAATGAGTGAGTTATATAAAGATTTACAGGAAAAAAAAGCTACAAAGACCAAAACTGTTTTTTGTACCAGGCACTAAACATGATTATTTCTGCTGTAAAGTTGAGCATTTTAAGATCAGGGTCTAGGAGGGTAGACTTAGGAACCAGCCTCTAGTGGCCTTTAAAGAAACTGCAGTTTTGGCCCTCGCTTAAACTTAATTTTTCTCTGAGGTTGCCGCTTGATTATAACAGTGCAAAATTTATTCAGAGTGGTAATAATATTTGTAATCATCATAATGTACTAACACAGTGATTATCAGGGGTAGCAAGACTTACATTACATGTTCGAAAGAAAAACTGAAGTTCATTTAGGTAGATAACAGACAGAATTGTGGAGTTTCAACCATTTATATGCAGCATTTTAAGTATATTCTGAGCTTCAGCTGGTGTTTTATCTCAAAATGGCAGCTTTGTATGACTTTTTAGTCATTCATGAAATGGCATTTAGTTTGAAAACTAACAGGCTGCTACAGGGTCTGTTGTATAATGACACCAATAGAACCCAGACTAATGTTTTCCAGTTAGCGTGAGTTTGAACTGCGAGGGGAGAGCGATTTTTTGATGCTAACTAGGAAATGCGGTGAGATACGCTCTGAGAGCAACCACCTGTTCCAGCATATGGTAGCGCCATAGCCACATTAGCTCACAATGTGTGTGAACACACATTACATCACAAAAACAAAGATGGAGATTGAGAGGTCTGGCTTCCTCTCTCATTCAGTTCAGGCAGATCAGGGAAAAGAATTTGACTCTTACTATAGCACATCAGTCCGGCTAAGAAATACTCAAAAGTAAATCATTAGTGAATAAACAGCCATTTCAAAATGTACACTTGGGCCTGATTGGATTATAAGTGAATCAACTGGCGTGTGTGTTCAGTAGATAATAAAGACCCAGACACACTCTGACTGACTTTGATCCTCCCATCATATAATCTCTATTGACTGCAGAACATCATCATGCGCATTTGTGCATACAAGTGAGTCTACATTATACATGTGTGTATATATGCATGCTTGTTTTGTTTACTTTCTCCCAATGTCTTTAGGCGAAGCCAAACACTTCCTCTCTCACTTGCATACAAGCACGCGCACGCACACACGGTCATCGGCGCTGATTTGGTGTGACAGGGCTGTAATTTTAGCTGTGCTGACTCTCTGGGCTTCTCTCTCTCTCTCCCTCTTCCCCTCCCTCTCCCTCCTACCCCTTTGGCTCATGATCACAGAGTGGTGTACATCAACCACCGCCTCCAGCCATGTCTGTTTGTTTGTGTGTGCACGTGTGTGTGTGTGTGTGTGTGTGTGCTGTTTCACCATGCAGTTTCTCCCAGGGTTAGGTCATAGAGTCAAACTAAGGATAAGACTCCTTCACTAATACATTCCAAAATCTCCTCACAACACAGACAGACCTGAACATTGCACCAGCGTGCTGTGAGTACAGCACATCCAAATCTCTCTTTACACAGCTGCACTCTCTGGATATGTTCTCTCGTACATTTTTTACCATTTGCTTTTATTTTGATCACGATTTTCACCCAACTTTTAGTCTTTCTACTGCAAAAACACTCCTGTGTTGACAGTCACATCCATGTTAAAACAGCTGAAATGAAGTTGGCCTACCTTTGTCAATACATGCAGAGCAGCTGGAAGTGAAATCCCCCCATGGAGTCGAGACACTGGTGATGATGGTAGCTGATGACTCTGACGAGACTGACAGGCTGATGAAGCTGATGAAGATGATGAATCCACAAGACTAGGTGATGATGGGGAGGTCAGGGCATGCATGTCCTACGGGCAGAAAGACAATCATATTTAAAAAGACAGCAGTAAGACGATAAGCAAACAATGGGAGTGTTGCTTTTGCTATTGACAGCTATTGAGACCAGGCGTGCCAGGAAGGAATGGTCATTCATATGAGTATTAAAATACAGGCCTAAGCATGCAAAAATATAGGCTTCTGAGTAAACTTTTACGAAAGCTGTTCAAGGTTGGAATTTTACGTTGTTATTGCACCTTGCAATTCTTTATAAAATGTACAACTGCGGAATGGGGGGACAGAGTTGTCTCGCCTTTAAGTCAGCAGCAAAGATTGTACAGCACAGCACTGTTACGTTTTGACGTGTCATATGTGCAGCCCACCAACGCGAGATTTCAAAAGCAGCAGCAGTTAGCAGCTTGCTCAAAAAAGAACTTAAGAGGACGAGATCAACTGCTATATAACAGGGACATTAAATGATTGTTACTGCCATATTATGTAATTGCATTTGTTTGTAAAGCTCTGCTAATGTATTATTTGTAACACTAGAGGCTAACATTGCTAGTGTGACATGTTAAACCTACCATGCCTCTTTTGCTGCCGGGATGATGGCATGCGGTATAAAATCACTTACTGGATGTCATACATGATGTCGTGTTTTTTGATTCTGTGAAAAAAATACAAAGGCTGCTTAACCACCAGACTTCTATATAGAAGAAGTATAGAGCCAGCTAACCATTCACACTAAAATTCACACCTACGGGCAATTTAGAGTCGCCAATTAACCTAACCTGCTTGTCCTTGGACTGTGGGAGGAATCAGGAGAACCTGGAGAAAATCTGACATACCGACATCGAAAAAACATGCAAACTCCTCACAGCCCATGGGTTCAGTGCTAACAACTGCACCACCATGCTGCCTTATATGGTATAACTCCTCTAAAACAAGCCTTTTTATTTTCATAATCAATTCCTTCAGTTCCGAACTGAGTTCATATCCTTTTAAATATGAACATTAATTATGGCATGCTCATGGATGGGATGTGGAAAACAGCCAGCCAATGGGAGAGGTGACTCGTGCATAATGTCATTGTTATGATAATAAAGCACGAACAGCCTGTTTCATTAGAGGAGCATGTGGAGCCCTGAAAACACCCATTTTAAATATCAAAGAAATTACCATAGGACACATGTCAAGGGCATTGGAGGTACTTGCAAACTGATTTTGTAAAAAGCTGTAAAGGTGTTCTCTTTCACATGAAGCTATGTTCTTCTAATGGGATGTAACGTTTTTTAGAATGTTTTTTATTCATTTATTGCCTACGCTAATTTGCAATGCCTGTCCCTACATGAGCGTTTAAAATAAAGCAGCAACAACAGATACACAAGAGAAAGTACAAAACACAAATTCAACAAAAATACATAAATTAAGAACACAAACTCAGTGCTCAACAAGGAAAATACAGATTAGCAGTTGACCGATACTGTTTTTCCAGGGCTAATACCATGCCGATTATTAGTAGTTAATTAAACCTATAACCGATATTTGGAACAGATGCATTTACAATAAAAATGACTATCCTTCTCTCAATATTTACTTTATTTGCAACTGTTTTTTTGAAATACTAAATCTGAGTACAACAAATCTGACTTTACCGATTAGCTCACGCTTGCCTGTGCTTTGTCGTGAGCAGAGAGCAGGAAAAAGAGAGAGATCAGCAACAGGTAACATTACTGATGTTTCTCGTTAAAATCCTGACTCCTCGGGCCTTATGGATGTCAAGTTTGTGTAAGTGTGTGTTCTGTGCGTTTACAAGTGTGTGTCTGTGTGTGTCTGTGTGTGTCTGTGTGTGTGTGTGTGTGTGTGTGTGCGTGTAAGTGTGCGTCTGCAGTTCCTGTTAAGGCCATGCCGTCATCTGTGTGTCACTAAATAATGACTCTGTCTGAGCTGCGTGCCCTCTGGGCTCTCCTGCCTGCCTACAAATACACGCGCACACACACACACACCACTCTGGCTGGCCATGGCTGGCTGATTCTTAAATGTCAGATGACTTCACTCCTGGAACAATGTTTATTGAGCTCAGTTTCTCTTTCTTTCTGTATGTGGTCAGTTGCAAAAAGAATGTAAAACAGTCAGTGAATAGCTTTTGCAATTTTCAGTGTGCAGTCTGCATCTGTATATTTTAACTTTTAATACTTAGCATGCATGCTTATTGTCTCCAGCAGTGCCCTTAGTAACATAAACTCACACCTAGTGGTGGAATATAAGTAAGTACATTTACTGTGTGGTACTTAAGTATTATGAACTTGAGGAACTTGTACTTTGCTTGAGTATTTTCTTCTTTTTTTTTCTTTTCTCTCATACTTAAACCTCCACTACATCTCAGAGGGAAATATTGTACATTTTACTTTTCTACATTTATCTGACAGCTTAAGTTACTTTATAAATTAAGATTTTTGCATGAAAACATATAAAGGATGTATAAATTAAACAGTTCATCCAGAACACAAAATACACACAAACATATGTACATATATGCGGATCTGAATACTTTGTCCACCACTGCTCAGATAATGGCGAACTCCGTTGCCTAAGAGGCTGTTCAGTCGCTGGCACCTTCCTTATTCACCTCCCTCACCCACAGTCTCCCAGCAGCTGCGAGATAACATTATGGCCACTAGATTGCTTTCTTTATAGAGCCTCTCAGCTACTGTTGTACCTCATGCTTTGCAGAGTCAGATAATAACTGTTGATAAATTTCACATTAAAGCTGCACTGGGACACTTCACATCTTGGCTCAGTCATCACGCTTGCTGATGATTTATACAAAAGGACAACATGAGGACAGGTGAGGCCAAAGATCTCGTGGCCAATAACATAAAAACTTGATTGTTTTGACGCTGCAGGAGTATGTATTATGCATCTTTAAAGCTGGTTTGAGTCATAGTTTCTGATCAATTTTAAATGATTTCTGAATAAAATAGTGCGAGAAGTTAAAAGGGTTTGGTGTGTCATGCAGCACACCTGAACATACTTTGAGAGAGAAAAAGTCAAGAGCTGAAGAGAATTTAACAAAAAGTGACAAAATGCTAATGTTAAATAAAATATAATTATCACACATCTCTTATGTCAGAGTTATAATGATTTTATGAAACGCTCAGAAATGACCTTCAATTTCGGGGAGGTTTTTTGTGTTTTGTGTCTCTTTTACTGAACTGACTCCTTCCACCAACACATACGTTCCTGCACAAAACACACACAGTCATTAATAATAATAATCACTTTTGTTCTGCTTGCGGGTAAATTTCTATCCATCTGAAACAGGATGGTTGGAAGGAGGGGGAGGAAAGATGGATGGAGTGAGAGGAGGATAGATGAAGAGAGAGCAGTAGATGAAAAAGAGAAGAAAAAGAGAGTAAAATGAGCTGGTGTGTACAGTTTTCCATCTCATCTCAGGAGAAAAAATGAAGAATTAAATTAAACTAAATGAGACAAGACAAAAGCAATAGAGAGAACCACGGACAGAACTTAATGCTATTGGGCAACATAGACATAATGACGTAATGACTGAAATGTCAGATGTCAAACTGTGACACTCTATGGACCCCTCCAGGGTCAGTTTTGGACACTTACAGGTGGTTTGTCAAATTACACTCATAGCTTCTTTTCTGAATAAGAGTACAACACATACTAGCACACCATATTGTTACTAAAATAACTCACACGGGACATGAACAGCAGTCTCCTCCATATGTGTAGTTTCTCACAATTTATATGCTATTGTTTCAACAGCCCAAAATTCTGACAGCCCATTATTAGAGGTATTAGTAATATTAGTAATATTAGAGTCACCAATTTTGGGTATTTACAGATCTTTTGCAGCATTTCCCAACAGTGTAAGAGCAATGCAACCAAGGTATTTTTCAGAGACTTCCTAACCAAGTGGTTTTTCTGCCAACACCTAATTATACATTCAACACAGCGTTCTTCATTTCTTTTTGGCAACTGCATTATCTAAGTGCAGGAAGTGTGTTTTTTTCTGACAAACAGAACTTTGGAGCAATGGGACACCTTTGGGCTAACAGGGCTTCAAAATTTTGGGCTGTCTGAACAATGGGTAGTCCGCACGAAAAATGCTTCTTCCTAGTGTGTCTCATACTGCTGTCAAAGGTTGCTTTTGGGCATCAGTATCTAACGCAGAGGGCCGCTTACTTTGAGTCATTATTTAACGCATTTAACAATGCCGGGTAGAAAATGCAGGCAGTATAATATTTAACTTTTCTTTATCTTCATTGCATTTGAACACACCCTCACAGAGAAAAAAACACTATTTTAGACCGAAGCTTCCATGAATTCCAGCAGACTGGCTGTAAATATTCCAGCTGCGTACCTGTTTGTACCTGTGTTAACGATGTGTGTATCCCAACACCTCGGGATGGTTCACTCAGCAGCATACCTTAAAAGCATCAGTCTCAGCCAGCCGCGCTATACAGCGTGCAGATCCTGCAGCTCATGTAGGATGCCCCAAAAGCAAGTGTTTCCAGAGAGCCTATAAAGTATTGATTTGGTTTGCTCATAAAATATGTAATATTTATTTACACATACCTGCTGCTGGTGTTGAAACAACAAGTAAAAGTAAAGGGCTCTAAAACCCACACATCTTAACGTGTGACTATAGCACAGTCTGTTGAGTATGGTTGCAAAGGTTTGAGATTTTTATGGTCAATAACTGTCTCAGAACCGTTTTCACAATTTCATGGTATTACAGAATTATTACTATCATCAGTCAGAATGACCCCTATAGGAATGATTATAGAAAGGTTAGTTTTGGCTGAACAAATGCTTTATCACTAAAATTAAGACCTGACACCATTTTAAGAAGTATGGGGTAGGTTTCCTTTTGAAAATAACTAAAATAAAGGTGAGATTCTCCATCCAGTTGGTTTTTTTTTTAATATCATAGATAAGCAAATGTAAACAGTATGATAGTCATCATCATATCATGGTATATCTTAAAACTGGTATATTGCTGCAACCCTACTGTTGTGTTTGTTTAACTCACATGAGGTCAACATTGCACATCACTGCTAGTACTGCTGTGTAGTGTCTCTAGGTTGTGTAAAGCGGAATATCATATGCATGCAATGTCAGTAAATTTGAGTAATATACAGATATACTCCCATGTGAATGCACTGCATATAACCAAGCTGTGGAGGGTAATTTCTAAATCACACTAAGTCCCCTGGTTGTATTAGTCATGTGTGAATAGCGCTTTAGTGATCCAATAAAGTATATAGATAATGACTGGTAAGCACATATCCATATAGAACAATCGTGAATAAACAAAGCTTTTACTTTGTTGTCGTCAACATCTTGTAAATTGGCTTTCATAAGAATGGTGCCGTTTTTCTAAACTATTTCAACACCACTAGTGAGAGCCTCGAGCCACATCGAGAGGAGACGATGCCAAAAGAAGTCTTCAACATAATCAAGTGGAAGACAAAAGGTTTTCTTAAACTTAAAGTGCAGTGAAGAAAAACAGACCAGATCTTACCAACATCATTGCGTGGATTAACACATTAACACGTTAACACGTTAGTACTGTGACACTTTTTTGTGCTTGTGTGCATGTGGGAGAGAGTTAGTGTTAGTGTGTGTGTGTGTGTGTGTGTGTGTGTGTGTGTGTGTGTGTGTGGTTGAGGCGTAGTGTTAAATGTCATTCTTCTGTCTGGGCCGCCTCGGGTCATTACAGCATCACACCGGAGGACAAGACTAGAGTAAAACTGACAAATGAACCTGCCTATCTGAGCGCGCGCACACACACACACAGATGGCGGGACAGTCTCATACGTCAGCGACCTGATGGAAATCTGGCCTGGGCTAACCAGCTGGAAAAGTGACCCTCTGGTTAATGGAGTGGCCAAGGGAACGAGAGGATGAGAGGGAGAGAGGAAGAAGACGAGTGAGCAAAAGTTGCAGAGGGAGTGAGTGTGTGTGTGTGTGTGTGCGCGCGCGCACGCGCGTGTGCACGCACGCACCTGTGTGTAACAGAGAGAAAAATCCAATATTTAGAGCAGGTAAAATATGATTATTGAAAGGAGAAAATGGAGAAAGTGGCAAAGAAAGTGACAGAAAACGTGAATTTAAAAGATAATTCTCGGGTTTTTTTTCTCTTTTTACTTTGGTCTTAGTTTTGAGTTCTGGCAATCATTTTATCTATCGTTAAGTATATGATCTCACCAAAATAAGTGCCATACTAAAACAAAATTTGAATGGATGTGAAACATGATATTCCAGATGATAAGACATGTTTTGAATGAGTCAGTCATGAAATAATCCCTGATTGCATGGAATAATTGTATATTTGCAAAAATCTGTGGAAAATAGCCATCAAGTTGGCCAAATAATTAAAAATCTGCCTGATATCTTTTCAGCGATAACACTGCATTGTCAGACATCAGCAACTAAGAAATGGTGGCCAAAAAAGTGAAGAAAGCTTAATTAAATTTGTAATAACCAGTAATTTGCCTTAAAACCTACCTAAACTAATCCTACAGCTCACCTGCTGTTTATGCATGAAACACTGTTCAACAACCAATTAATCGCCATCTTTTCCTGCATAATTAATTTTGTGTGTGAACAGCAGAAGGAGAGACGAAGGGAGAAGAGAGGAATCTGTTAGCGTCCGTTTCTTGCAGCAGTAATTACGAGAGTATCTTCCAACAACCGAGCATGAAATCATGTCATCTGGTCTTATCGGACAGAAAGAGAGCGGGAGACGGAAAGAAAGACGGACAGAGCGGAGGATGGAGAGAGAAGAAAGGGAGGAAGAGGCTAACAGATTAGAAAAAATAGAGACTGGAGACAGATGATCGTTGTCTTGGACTCCGTCTTTCTCTCCAATTAGGGAGACCGCCTGTTCACACCACTAAGGAATCTGCATGCACATTTACATACACAGTACCGGTTTTGCTGTGTTAAACATGCTGATACCTCAGCAGTAACTTACTAAAATAGAAGTCAATTAATTCATGTGAATGCTGACAAATTCTTTTTTTGTTTCGCTTTTTTTCAGATTGGAACCCATTATTTTATCAGCTTTTACCGTCTCTGGGCTTGTGCTAATCATTACAGTGTTAATAAGTAGCACAATATGAGTAAAACTCATTCACAAAGCTTCTGTTTTCTAAGAATTTCCCCTTAGAGTTAAGACTAGGTCCTGGTAAAGATAAAGGTTTTTCACAAAGCATCTTAGACCTTAAAAAGAGTCCTAAGTTGAAAAACTGTTGGGAGCAAAGAGGAGGACTTTTAAGACACTTAAGAGTCTCTTAAGCAGAGAAGAAAATAGTAGAAAGACCAAAAAAGTAGGAGAAATATTCTTCAACGCTGGATGGCAGGTTAGATTATACCGGATGAAATTTTGGGATTGATCTCATTACAGATGCGATCAGACACTGTATGTATTGTGGTATGTGTGTTGCAATGTGTGTATTAAGGTATTAAAATGAGGTACTAAAAAGACAACCAGCTTATTTGAAAAACAATTAATTGTATACATACATTACAAATGAAAACAGGACTATTGAAGAACTAACAATGTTAACTGTACTGGTATTAGTCTGTGCACTTTAGATATGAACTGAAAAAATGAAAAACCAGAGTATTTCATTGTGTTATTCCTTAACTCTCCTAACTGACAGATTTTAACTAGTATATATAAACTTCAACAGCATAAACGCATTCCTAAAATTCAAGTATGGCTCTTGGTTTGGTGTGCCACCCCAAGATTTTACGTGGCTCTATCTGGTCACCCTCGTGAAAAGAAATTTTGGGGTTGCCACTGTATGTGTCTAGGGGATAGAAGAAGGGCACTGGTGCAACAGGGGTGAGAGAAACAGTGGGAAAAGTAAAGAAAGAAAAGGTGAAATGTTTGTCCTGTCAGCACTCTGCCTGCCATCAGCCATCAGCTCAATTCACCTTGGACACAGAAAACACACACACACACATACACACACGCGCGCCCACACTCACCTACACCAACACACACACACACGCATACTCACCTACACACACACACAAACACTTTATCAGGTCACTGTGGCTCCACTAAAGAAACAGCTACAGACTCACTGCTCTCTGGTCACATATCAAATCTGTCACTACAAGCACAAACACACACATTCATACTGTACACGACAAAAAAGCAGAGCAGAGAAGGTGACCGGAGGAATAGTATATAATTTGAAGAACTGAAGTCTTCAAAAACCAGTAGTAAAATCATATTCCCCTGACAGAGCCCCGTAAAGCAGTCCCAGGTGTTTACCTCTGCACCCAAGGTCAGACTTTTCAAGTTATTTTGCCATGTGGTAGATGCTATCGACAGCAGGGGAGAAAAATAGTCTCAATATGGGCAGTGACATTGTATCCCCAGGGCAGCTGAGCTTGGAGGTAAACTGCGCTTCATCTCTTGTGGAGCTGTGAGTACAAAAAGTTCTGTCAAAGTCATTTACAGACAAATGAAAATTCACATCAGAATCAGCCACCACTTTCAGTGAAACATGTCATTCTCAGCAAATCCATCTAGATAGAAATCTGGTGCTACTTTTCCACACAGCATGTAATCTTTCTGACGTTTTAAATCAAAGTGGATAGACCGAACATGGTCTTTATCAGTCACATACTTAACACAGCTGCACATATTCTTTCCTCTGTGCGTCTTTTGTTACACAATCATTTGCATTACAAAGTAGTAATGCACTTACATTAATTTCCCTGTTTGAGGAACTCTAATTAGCTCTTTAACGTTAGATAATACCACTGTTATATCTGTGTTAAATATAGGGCTAAAGTGAGCAGCATAGTTTAGCTTAGGACAAAGAATGGATGTAAGGGGAAACAGCTCCTTTAAAGCTCAGAAGTCAACATTTTTTATCTAGTTTATTTCATTCGAGCAAAAAAAACAAAACCTAAAGTTCACAAGAATTCACCCTTGTATAGGGGTCAATGTGCCTATTAAACGTGATCTCAAAGAAAAATTTGAAATTACCACCTCTTAACTTTTTTGAACTAAAAAAAGAGATTGTGTTTTTGGTTAAATAACTATGTTTCTTACGTAAGGACGTCAATGTCACATAACTAAGCACATAAGTATAAAGAAGTACGTTGCCTCACGTTGACTTTTAGTTTCACAAGGAACATGAAGAGCGGTCCTCTGGGTGAAAGTCCTGTATTTGTTTGACCCATCCACCACCGCATCCTTCACCATACATCGACTCTGTGGATCTTTATACTAGTGTCTTAACATTAACCACCATCCAAAGTGTTGAACCAAGGAATTTGTGTGTCAACAACACCAAAAAATCATAGTTGACTTTCAATTGGCATTGTTTCTGTGTAGGCACTTAATATGGTAAAGTTACGTGCTGACACCAAAAACAGAGCCAATGTAATGTAGTGTCAAATGTTGCAGATATTATGTAGTTAATTTGTAATTCTGTAAAATCAGGTTAGCCTTTTTCTTGACTGGGAGCACTAGAGCCTCCACTGGTTGACTTGCAACTGCTGTCAGCACATAACCCTACACGCAATGAATAATATTCGTTTCTACACATATGTACAGATTCAGCAAATGAGATATAACATAAAGTAGATGAGCTTAGAAGTTCTGGTATGCAGGTTTTGTTAGCTTAGGACAAAGCTGAACAAGCTCCCTGTTTCCAGTATTCATGCTAAGCTAACCAGCTGCAGGGAGAGGCTTTATATATACGATGAAGATGTAAGAATGGCATTGATTGTTTCATCTAACTCTTGGACTGAAATTGATTAAGAATATTTACCAAAATGTCCGACTATTCATTTAAAGACCAAAGTTTAGGACTTGTTACTATTAGTTTTGACAACTACATTTTAATAGCCAATTTAAGAAATTGTCATATTCATTAAATTAGTACCTTCAAGAAGCAGTGTTTAAGATTTATTAAGTGAATACTCAGCCCGTTTGCAGGGCAACAAATACCACCACACCCACTGGTGTTTGATATCAATGCTGAAGGCATTCTCTAACATCTTTATGAGATGCGACGGCCTGTCAACTAACTCCAGTGTGAAGCCAACGGCAATAGTAAACACTGAGAGCAACTGACATGGTACAAAGAGTGAGAAAGTCCTCATAGGCCAGACTGAGGGGGAGGTGGATGGGTCAAACAAAACCAGACTTTCATCCAAGAGACCACTTTTCATGTCCAGTGTGAAATCAAAAGTTAATGGCGTATTTTTTTACATAGCATTAGGCAATCTGTGTGATGTATTTACATCACATTGTGTACTTATTTAAACCCCAAAATTTTTTTTCAAAACCTAACCAAGTATTTTTGTTGCCTGAACTTCACTGCGACTATTTCACAACACTAACCACCTGTTACAATGCTTTTAACCTTTGTGGCCTTTGCGTTACTATGACACATGGAGGGGGCGTGACCTATGATACGAACGTGTTTTAATATTCTTCCGCTCACCTTTTCAAATAGTTAGAATAAAACCTGTGGCCTTCAGGTATCATGAAAATGCAAAAGGCCCTTGCCAGAGCCAGTGTGTTGTTTGTCTATTCTGGGCTACTGTAGAAACATGGGGGTACAATATTGCATGCTCCATGGAAGAGGAGCCACTCCCTATGTAGCTATGAAGGGCTCATTCTTAAGCTAACGACTGCACAATGATTCTTACCTTCACATTATTACACACACTACACAGATTATACACTACAGAAGACATTTCTGAATATTATATTCCATTTGTGCCAATAGAACCCTTTGAATCCTACACAATGGTCCCTTTAATACTTTCTTCGACTTAATATCTATTAAAGTGAATGGTCCCCATGCTGCATTTAAGTCATATGGGACATATCAAAATGAACAGCAGAGAAAAACTAATTTTGACTCATAATATAATAGTGACTAGGAGTCTGTCTCTGTCCTCCTCAGATGATCCAATACTGTTCAGTTAGATTTTTTTAATTATACACAAATTAAGTGCATCTTAACAGGCCAGAGTAATAGCAGAGAAAGTAATCCCTACTTTTTATTTTGAGAAACAAATGCCCCAAAATGTGTGGTCTACTTTCACTCTAACAGCAAACAACATACAGAGATCCACAGGGAATCTTTCGAGTTGTCCCAAGAGATGCATTTTATGCAGTTTTCTTCTGAAATGCTGCCACCTGGGGATTGTGTGCCGCTGTTCTGGGATCAACATCCATTTGTCTAAATCCAGCTTTTGCAACACTATTATGTAGAGTGCATCTCCTTGTAAATAAAACAGCTTATTGCTTCAGTTACAGCCTTCAACCTGAAGGAGTTAGGAAGCCTGCAAACATAAAAACAGTTTTTGGCATCTAGATTTGCCAGGCTTACACAAAATATTGCCCCCTGTACACACTCACTTTTTTCTCTTTTTTACTACAAAAGCAATTTGGCTCGGTACATTCAATCACATGCATGATCGACAGCCACTAGCTAATGTTTAAACATTATTCTCTCTATGGCCCAATAGCAGATCATCTCCAATCCCTGCGGGAGCACTGATTGGCTTGTTTATTGCATGAGACGCAGGGCTTCAGCTCAACTCCTCACTTTTAAAATTGAAGAAGCGTGATGGATTTGTCATAAAAAGCGGAGAGAAAGACAGTTCTAATACTGATGCAGAGATAATATTAAAAGATAAAGAGACAGAAAACATGTTTCAGAGTAGAAAAAGAGAAAGGTTGGAGCTGGAATGAGAAATACAAAGTAGAACCTGATGTAAACAAAAAGACAACCAGCTTCCTGCTGGAAAAAAAAAACAGTCATACAGAGAGAGATTTTTCTCTGCGGGAAACCGGATGAGGTCACATTTAATTTCATGTTCAGTGCATCTCAAAATTTTTGGGCATCACCTCCAATTACTGCTTTCCATTTTTCTGCGTCCTTCCTCGTGTGTATCTTTTTTCAAAATCACAGCTATTCACAAAAATGAGTGATGGAACAAGGAACAGGAAAAGAAATATGGCACATAGAAAAGAAAAGTCAGGGCAGATGGGAAGGAGGGAATGAGGAGCGAAGAGGGAGGGCTATAAGGCCAGCAGCATCATGTCTTTTTTTGGGGACGGGACAGTGAGTATAAATAGGTGGTCACTGTGAATGCAGCTTGTACCATGCGCCCACCTATATACTATTCTTACACACACACACTCTGCAGCAGACGGAGGTTATGGGTGAGGCACTGAGGCACTGATGTGACCTAGATGGTGGAAACTAGGCTATAAGGAATGGATAGAACACACACACACACACACACACACACACACACACACAGTACAGCAGCTGGTCCGTGGCCTGACATAAAGTGCAGGTCATGTGGCCAGTATCTACACTGCAGAGTAACACAGAGTAAAAGGGGCTACTTGCAATATTTTTAGCTTAAATGTGATTTTCACAGTCACTTATTTGTCAAATTACTACTCTGCTCGTTAAAATAAGATGTATGATGTATGTATGATGTCCTCTGTGACTCCAGAGTGACATCTACATAAGCTTAAAAAAATAAATTGATGATGTCACCATGATGTCATCAGGATTAACGTAAGCTTGAGGGTTACATGCTCAACAATAAAGCTATTGTTACAAACTGAAGGTCAGGAGTTTAAAGCAGTGTGGGAGGAACGGCTAATGAAAGACACTACCAGCATTATCCAGCTGCATTATGGGAATTGTAGGTTTTTGGAGCTTGAGGAGTAAAAGTTAGAACATCTTAGTTGTCACTGCTTCTATTATATTTTTAGCTGCGACCAGCTGCTTTATAGCTTGCTGTCTGTTGGTTGGTCAGTTCGCCAAAATTTCCCCACCCACCCCGCAGTGTAAGGAGGCTGATATTTGGCATGAATGTCGTGTGTGTGTGTGTGTGTGTGTGTGTTCATGTAAATTGGGAAAAAGGAATGGCACTGAGGATGTGAACTAGCTATTGCAACTTTGCTTTTATTCTTTTTAGTTTTGTTTTCGTTGTTTATTGAGGGTTCCCCATCTTTGTCTATATGTGATACTAAATCATGGCAGTGCCACTTTTAACTGCAGAATTTTCTGATTTATTTATTTTTTTTGGCCACTGAAATATAGACATACATGATATGCTGTATATAAATGCCCCCAAAAGCAAATGTTCTTTACTAAGACATCCAGCAGGCACTGAGTAACTTCAGCATTTATTTGCAGTCATGTCTCTGGACTCTTGCTGGATGTAAGTCTAACATTCACTCGACTTAAAGCTTAGCTATCTACCAACTTGTGAAAGCTCTTCACCAGAAACATAATTAAGTCTGTGGACTGAAAAACCAAAGCAATGAGCTAAAGAAAAAGTGAAAACTTGCTGATAATGTCGGTTGGTAAATGCTGGTAACACCTTTCACATTAAACAATCATTTTATCTGCTGTTTATACAAATAATATTGATCAGAGCAGCTTTATTTTATGCAGATTTGTTCTAGAAAGAAGACGTATTCCTGTATATGTTGGGCATCTGAGATACTTCAGAGAAGTTGCACAAGTCTATAGTCAGTAGGATATTCTTCAGCAACCCTGACGATGTGGAAATCTAAATGCCTCCTCATATCCTGCAGTCTTTCTCTCTCTGCTCCTTGTCTCTGTCTACCTGGCTGTCAGGTTAACTCTCTGTCCCATCAGATGGCCCTCTGTTGGTTTGTCTGTCTCGCTGTGCGTTTGGCGAATGAGCCGTTTGCCTCTCGGGCTGCCAGTTTGTCTGTCTAAATCGCTATCTTTCACTGATTCTCTCTCACACACACATAAACACACACACACTTGCTTTTTTATTTAGTATCAATCAGTCTGGTTGGGCAGCCGACCTTGAAGAGGCCCTTTGATTTTGACCATGCCAGTATTTCTGCTCCACTGGGGACTTGGATTCAGAGGGCTTTTTTGTCTCCCCGTCTGATGCACTGTAGTCACTCTTTCCTCCCTCACTGCAGTGCTTCCCTCCGCCTCTTCAAAAAAAAAACCCCAAAAAAGAAAAAGGAAAAAAAAAACAGTGACAGAAACTGCCATCTACTGCTCAAAATGCAGTACTGCGCCCCTGTGCTCTCTAACCTTCCACTCCTCCATTAAACCAGTAAACACATCAACTTTTTTTCTTTCTTTTTCTTTTTGGAAAAAGGTTGCAGCCAATTTAAACTGCTTAATGGCTGTTGTGTTTCATTGTGCCTCATGCAGCTGTATTCTCCTTGATAAAGAAGCCTGGACACAAACCTGCTGAACCATTTAGTTCAAATTTTTTAAAACATTTTACTGTGCCAGAAAAAAATGTACAGGGAAATCGAACGCACCTCAATTCCTACTGAGCAAAGGCGAAAGAAATGACCCAAAAATTACCTTGAAATTTGTAAAAAGTACAAGAAAATTACCTGAAAATTAGTACAAATTTAAAAATAAAATAAAAAAGAAAGAGAAAGTTAAAAAAAAATACAAAACAAGAACAACAAAATGACACTGAAAAGTGCTTTAAAAAATTCTGAATTTAGTTTTTTTCCCCTAGTTTTCTCCCCTTTTCCCTTGACATTTTTCTCTCTGCAATTTGTTTTATTTATAACACCCCTTTGTTTTTAACATTTATTACAAGTCTTATTACTTTTTGCCATGTTTTTGAAAGAAATCACACCAAATTACTTAAGATTCAAATATACCTGAAAGGCATCTGAAAGCACTGCAGCACAAGAAACGTGATGTTACTCCACGTTTCAGAGGGTAAAACTTTTCAGATTCACCAAAGAGAGAAGCACACAGAGCCTAAGTAATGAGTCCTTTAACCCAGAAATACGTTAGAATTTCAGCAGCTTCGGTTCCCTCAAGTTTTTTGTTAAATGCCTTAAATAAGGTCTGTGATATGAACAATCACACCGAGCCACTGTGAACATGGCTTTGTAGCCTTGCAGCCTTGCATCCGTGGCAAGACGACCATAATGTAGTTTATCTTAACCTGACTAGAGTTTTACTTCTGCAGATTACATTTTGGCTTCAAAAATCCCAAAAGTGGTGTTCATTTGTGAAGATTATCTTGCTGAACAAAACATTAAAGTATCATAAACGTTTGTTTATCACAGAGCTTATTTTCTGCAATGATCCAAAATCCAATGGAAAAATCCCACAGGCTTTTTGACGAGGGAACCAGAGCAACATTGGCTTCCAGGTTGGCCTACAGAAAAATGTCATCCCTGAGGCACTCTTGCAAGAAAAGCAAACTTGCTTGAAATCAAACCACATGGTGTAACATTAAAAAAAGAAAAGGTTTGTTTTTATGTTGTCATTAATAACCAAATGTTTTCAAGTGATGTGAGCAAACTGTGGGCATTTAGCCAGAGAGGGAAATTAGGAACGCACACAGTGGCTTACATTTGATTTCCAGATGGGGGCCTACAGAGCCAGTGCTGCAGAGATCAGCTGCATATGATGGCCACTAGAAAGTGATTGACCTCTGGTAACAAATGACGTATCCTCCGTCATTTTTTGACAGGGCATAGGCCACAGCAGGGACACCAACCCCAATGAACCCTCATGAATAGTGATTAAATTTGTGATACACTATTGATCTCCCCTGCAATAATAGGTCAGAGTGGCTCAGCTGCAAAACAGCATCCATCCATGAGGCTGGTAGGGGCGCAGTGTCTTGCTCAAGGACACTCGAGCGGAGCAGATGTTTGCTCTCATGGCACTGACTTGAACCAAAAACCCATCGGGTGAAAACATTCCACCCTGCTGCCTGATGAAGAGGAGTGGATTGCTGCCTCCAGCAAAAGAGCAAAGATACAGCTGTTTGGTTAGGGACTGAGTTGGCTTCAAAGGTTCAAGAGTGCAATATTCTGCCAAACTCACTTTTCTTTCAGACAAGTCTGTCCTCTTTCTAATTCATGAGCCCGCCAGTGGATTAATGCAATGGAAAGTGAAGCCATTAGCCCTGTCGGAACATGATAACTTTTACTGGAGGGGGTCAGGTAATGTCATTTTCAGGGAAGTAACTCATTGAAGTTTTGTGTCTAATGTGGCACAAAACCACATGAAATGATTCTAGGTTGCACATGCCTATATAAGACGAATGAAAGATTAAATTTATGTTGTGGTGCAAGTTTTTCTGATGAGTTTGGTTTTAAATAGTTATTTGATGCTATAAAATTGGATATTGACATCGACTGACAGCTATGAGTACCAATCGAGATCACGACTGCGCAAACTCAAGCTCCAAATGACATCACCAGAGCAAGATGGCAGCAGCAACATCCAAAATATTTTGGCTTCATTTTTGTACAGCGGGGGTAAGTAAAGAAGCATCGTCCATCTTTATATAGCTTCTATACATCTTAATTAGTAAACAATTAGTGTTGCATGAATGTTGTCACTAAAGTTACGTACTTACCGTAAAGTTACATCGGTAATATTTAAGAAAGTAAAGTAAGGTGGGTTAGGTTTGGGAAAAGAAACAGTTGGATGTCATCACTTACGGTAAAGGCACGTAGGTTATTTTTCTCAATTTTTTTGAAACTTGAGCTCATTAAAACATACAATGAAGCAGCTGCACTTAGGACAACCCAATGGTCAGTGGCGGCCATGTCCTTGGGAAAGTACTGTGTTTGTTTGGCCCATTAACTACGCCAATCTTTTGTTCTATTGGTGCATTGGTCGTGTGATCACAGCTTTTCTGATTAAAAGGGTTTTACACAAATTAATGGCTCATTATTACATGGGTTATATACGATATCTGGTGTAGTGCATGGGAACAGCCTGGTTATTAACATTTTCGCACTACTGCAACCTGTAATAATTCACATATAACTTCAGGAATAAGCCTACAGTAAGTACAGAGCAGTGGAGGTGACTGTAGCTTTATTTTTTTGCTCAGAGTGGGTGTGGAGGGGGCCGACTCTGGGACAGCAGAAATTACTGTTGAGCCTTCCGGAGGTGTTGTGAGCCTAATTAAATGAAGCATCTGTGATGGAAGGATAACCCCAGTGTCATACAACAACAACACTCAAACTCAAACATGTAAATGAGATGGGGAAGGGATAAATATTGTGCTGCCTGTCAGAATGCTCGTGTTTTTTTGTTGGCTTTTCTTTTTTTGCACAAAGAGCTGCAACATCAAATCTTGTGTAGTAAATAGATTCATGCAAATCATTTACTGTTTTCAACCAGCTGAGAAAAGGGTTTAAGATTTTCATTAACAATTTTATCCTGGAGTTCTGATCCCTTCCCAGCAGGGACACTTGTCACGATCAACTGGGTTACACGAAGTGATTGGGGAAGACTTCACCAAAGACAAAGATAGCAGTTCAGATAATAGAATTTAAAAATACAGCTGTAAAAAAACAATAACACAGTATTAAAGAGAACATATGAAGGCAAACATGCTGTGCAATATCTGGGTTTTTCAGTGTAACCATGAAATATAAGCAAACGTATAACCTACTTGTATGTCCAAAAGCTTAACAAAATCCAGATTTTATTCACAATTTATGTTCATTTACCAAATTTACTCTACAAATATGTTAAACCTGCATGGCTGAATGCTGCAACAAACTTGGGTGACTATGCTTTCTCCAGCTGCCCATTACAATATTCTGTTTTCATTGCATGACAAAGAAGTTAAATTAGATCTGTGGAAAGTTGTTGTGACATCCAAACAAGACTTTCGTGCAGCCACTGACAAACATGTTTGCATTTCCACATCTATTTTTCTTTTCAACTGAGGCAAAACTAAACTAGGTTGTATAAAGAGCACAGTGGATAAAACACACTGTATTTCCCCTGGTGATGTAACAGTACACTTAGGCAGCAGAGGAAAACATCCAAATTAGTCAAATTTGGGAAGTGAAACGGAAGGGTTCGCTCTTTCTTTCCTGCTTTCCCTCATTTCCCTTTTGCATTTTATTCTACATTTATATTTCAGGTGTTTTGTAGAAGCTTTTATGCAGCAAGATTTACATGCGCGAGCAAAGGAAACGCTTGACTTCCTACATCACTGACATTTCAAGTAATGTAAGAAATGCAAAGTAAAGCTGCTGTTTTCTAATGTGTCTGTGCACCTTGGGTACTCGCAATGATAATGTGTGATAGAGCAGTGCTTCTGTAAGCTTTGCAGAGAAGGACAAAGAAAAAAGAGGAGGGGTGATAATTCAGCAGAGGGAGTTTAATAAACTAAATGTTTATAGCTTAGAGGGACATAAAATGACAGCAAAATGTTCTAATATGCTTTAACTCCGTTTCAGTGGTGCAGCAAACTTGTCAAAGAAGGGACATACAATCCTTTAAAGACAATGAAACACTATAAATGATAGCTTTGACTGCATGAATTAAGACCCTCTAGATCAAGGATACTCATCCTCCTTTGCTTGGAGGCTACTTTTGCTAAATGACAAAAGGCCCGGGGCTAGTTGCAGCAGCCCCTTACATGTTTCTAGGATTTTGTTACGTTTCTCAGATTTTAGACCATTTGAAGGATTTCAGCACATCTCTAGGATTCAAGGATGTTTCTGGGATTTTAGGACATTTCTAGGATTTTAGGACACATTTAGGATTTCAGGATTTTTCTCTGATTTTAGAACGTTTCTAGGATTGTATGACGTTTCTCGGGTTTCAGCATAATTCTAGGATTTTTGCACATTTCTGGGATTTTAGGACATTGATAGTGTTTTAGAACATTTTTGATGCTGTTCTGTGCACTCTGGCATCTCATGGATGCATCAGGAGTACAAAAACAATTTCCAATGTGAATCACTTCATTTTTATCATGATTTAGAAAATGGTTGGGGGGGGGGGCACTTGGCATCCCCTCGAAACCAAATTTGGCCCACAGGCCATAAATTGAGAATTACGGCTCTGGAAAATGGGCTGGACTTTAGTTTGGCTGGAGGTGATGAGACTGAGGGCTCTTCTTGATATAAACCTGAGCTGTGATGTGACATTAAGGCAAAGAGCACACAAAAAGAAAGGCAGAGAAACTAGCCTACATAAAGGTCTGGACACCAAAGGACAGAAAAAGAAACAGGTGTTAAATTTTCAGCATGATGTGAGAACTAGCTCTAACTCTCCCTTTGTCAATCTCAGACTCTTTCGCTCTCTGAGATAAACACACACACAACACACATCCATACACTGTCCCAAATTTATTTCTGCTTTACAGAACAAACACGTTACACACACATCATGTCTCTGCTCACTGAAACCACTCACTGAAGCAGAAAACCCTGCTCTTTGTGTGTGTGTCTGTGTGTGTATGTAACTTTCCATCTGGCAAAACTAGACAACGACGTTTTTTCCCTCCTCCTTGCTGCAATGAAACACTCCAGCACACACTAAAAAGGCGGAGAAAGTTCATAAGTATATCAGGAGCCATAATGGCTTCATGGACGATGCGAAATACTTGATCACTTTCACTGCAAAGATAGTGGGGCAGTTTGTACTTTGAACTGATGATGCTGCCAAAACCACCCAGCTCTTCTTGTTGCGAGAGGCACAGTACAGTGATTGAGAAATGTTCTGATGTAAAACCGTTCATGTCTTTGGAGAGAAGAGGTAAGATCAAACAATCTGAGTTCAGTTAAATCAGCAGCAGCTGAATATCTACTTTTCCCTTTGTTGATTAAATCCCTAATCAACAATTATTAATCCAGAATTAAGTTCCCATGCAATGCTTCAAAGAACTATAGTGAAGGCACTTAAAAGGACAAGTCAATCCCAAAAAATATATATATATTTTTCCTGTAAAATGTAGTACTGTTTATCGATCTAGACTGGCTTGTTGTGAGTTAGTGTTGGAGATATCGGCCGTAGAGATGTCTGCCTCCTATCTAATACAATAAAACTAGATGATATGGCACTCACATGATGAGTACAGATGAGATCGTCCTGGGTTTCCTCACCTGGCAGTCCTTATTCCTTTTGTGTTTTTTCTTAATTTGCTTAGTTTACATGGAACTAAAAAATATCAATAAGCATCTCTTATTATGTTGGAAGTTTATTGGCATTACACAATTCATTTCATTCAATTCATCCATTTAGAATTCCACTGAAGTGTCTGAACCCAATTTCAGCTGACAGCCGCATGTCAGCTCTGAGGCAACAAGGTGATAATGGACACCTGACGGAAACATCATCCCTGCACTTTTCACTTAAAAGCCTAAAGACACAAAAAGTGCACAACCTCAAATACAAACAGATAAGAACAGCTTAGAGCCAAACCTCTTCCAAAAAAGTGTGTTCAAGCTTTTAGATGAAATGTTTTAGTACAAAGGAGTTTGGATTCAGACACATACTGACCCATGACTTGGGCTTTAATCTTCTGCTGTTAAAAATGGCACTTTTAACATTAATGAGTCTTATCATGAGTCAAACCGATCTGTCAGTTTGAGCTAAACACAGTTTTTATTACGTCACACTCCTGAAAACATCGATAGAGGGAGGTGTTCCCTGAAGTTCAGGGACCGGTCGGTAAATGAGTTTGCTGTTGGCTCGATCGGCTTTCATCACATCTGACTTTCATCTCATCGTTCGTCTGTCTGTGTCAACCCATCCAGTGTCAACAGTGTGTCACACTCTGAGGCTGAGGGAAAGAGACGAGGGAGCCAGAGACAGATAGACAGTGACAAGTACGGCAATTTGGAGGAGAGGGGGGATTTCAAAAGTAAGTAGAATGATGAAAGTCAGCAGGATGAATAAGTGTTTTTGCTTTCTTTCACGCATCAGTTCATACATCACATCACCGTGTTTGAGTCCATTACAAGACATTCAAATGCTGATTTGACTCTTCATGGCCAAGTGTGATGTAGTGTTAAACATTTGTAATAGGTATGTCAGTTTGGGTTAATTTTGCTTTCAATAGGCTGACACCCAGTAACCTGTAAGTCACCGGTTAATTTTTTAGAGGTGGAAGGAATGGTGGATGGCTTGATATTGAACTTTATCTATTTATCTTTAGACTATTTATTTATACATTTTAGTCTGTTTCACAGTTTTGCTACTCCCAATATTATTTTTAACATATTTATTTATTTATTTTACTCTGTGCTGTTATCCTGTCATTTACCTCATAATTACAGTCTGAGTATTTTACTCATTTATCTATAATTGTTACTTTTATACAATAAAAACTCTGGACTGAGATCCAAGGGACTGTCGCTTTATAAGGTGCACAGACTGAAATAATGTTGATAAAGTTTAAACATGGTACTGACGTTGTGAAGGATTTGGTTCATTCTTGGTCATGTGTCAACTGTCTAAAAATATCATGTTGTCTTCTTTCAATTCTATTCTTGTTCATCCTCACGAGAGATATTCGCCTCAGTACAAATTTTCGGGGATACTGTTTATAGGGTGATGACTGATGCGGCTCACCAACATCAACTCTAACTTTTAGGCATTCCTAAGCAGCAAGCTTTCACACCCACACTTCTCTCAGTCTGTCCATCTCTTTGCACCTTTGTTTAAGCTATTAGAGAATTTTGCTGAAGTGCAATTCCCGCTAAGTAAGGATGTGACTCAAGTCTTGTTCTGCTTGTTCCCAGGGGTCAAACTTAGTGGGTAAAGAGTGAGATAGATAGAGAGAATGCATCTTTGTTTGGTAAACTTGTGCCCTCATTTTAGAGTTGCAGTCTCAAAGTGCTGGCTTGGCTGTTCTTCTGGAGGAAGTAAAGAGTGAGGAGCAAGAGGACAGAGAGCAACTTCATCCAAACGCTCAGAGAAACAGGGGTCGGTCAATTATGACCACCTCCTCCGCCCCTGCCCTCGTTATTACTTCCTCTGTCTGGCTTGCTGCATCTGTCAGACACTTTTAAACCTACTGGACTAATAAGTTAAGTGTGGGAGTTGACGTCAGCCTGAGGTTTAAGTATAGCTGACTGTGTTCAAGCTAATCAGGTTGGAGACTATCCCCAACAAGGCCACCACTACAGCAGAAACAAGTAATTAGAGCTGGGAATACTAAAAGTTTGCATGTACACAATATGTATAACGATGAGACAAAACACACACAAACATGCACATACCTGAACGCGAGCGGTTACTCTCTGAGGACAAAAAGAGCTAGTTCGTGCAGAACAGAACAGTTATTACCAGAAACGCTTATTTAAATAAGGATGGGGGGGTGGTGGGATGAAGAGAGGGATGGAGGGAGAGAGAGATTTTGTGAATGCAATAACGCTCTTAATGGCGAGGAGAATATTAACAGGGTGAGGAGGCAGTCTCAAGGGCATACGCAAATCCAATCCAAAATGCAACTGTAGGTGGCGAGGTGTGCTCTGTGAGCCTGTGTCAGAGCTGTATTTCTGTGTCCAGAGAGAGTCCAGCTCCCCCAGAAGAGAGTTAAGCATGATGCCCATTACTGTACGTGTTCGGTCAGAAGGTAATGAATCACCTTGGGAACACTATGAGGGCTATTTCATTTTACAATCTGTTAATTTTTCATAACAAGTCAATTAAAATACAAAAGAGCATTAAGTGCATTGTTAATGTGCTGCTTCTAAGGTGTGCCAAGATGTTATTTGGGCAAAGACTGATAGGACTATGTGACTATGTGATAAGCTATGATTTGGGAGCCATATTTCAGTGATTTAGTTAGCATTACTATTGTAAAGGGTAAGACAGACATATGGACAAAGTCTGTATTTTTCGTGGTATTTGGAATTGATTTTTCTATCCATTTAAAAAACAGTTAAATGGTACAATTAGGTTTGCAATTTAGCCCTCAGCACAAAGCTCTACCTTCTCATTTCCTAATTTGAAAATTGTTTTAATAGCTTGGTTTCCGGAACAAGAGGCTGACTTTCTCATTTAGTTTATTGTCTGAGAAATTATCAGAACCACTGGTGTGTATTATAAAACACATCTGAGCATTATTCGGATTATAAATTTACCTTCAACTCTGACAAGCTGGACTCAATCCGTCAATTTTCATTTTTAATTTCTCATTGCGTGACGGAATTTAAATTTTACATTAAAGGTATACTATTGAGGATAACAGGAAAAATATACTCATATAGAAGTAATCCCTCTCAACCATCACTTGTGACCCACTAGAGGCATGTGGCCAACACCTTATCACTCCCAACTATTCACATTACAACACTTGATCACTGGCTCTACATATCAAAAAAAGACGCTCAGGGATGATGCGTAAAGTCACGCTTATTACATGCACAGAATTAAAATAAACCTCCATTTTCACAGGAAATGTAGTTCATGCTCATTAAATACTGAGTGTTTCTTTTCAAAATAAACCTAAAGGTAGCAACCACATGCCAGACTGTAAGAAGCAGGCATCCTAGTGACACAGCGGTGAAAAAACGCACTAAGTGGGATGAAATGCCAAATAGGGGTGGAACTGGGCTTTGCTTTGTATGCCAAAAAGTAACTGATGAATAAACAAATACATGTGACATTGTCAAGTTTGCAGTTCAGAAAAGTGAATTATTTGAATTAAATGTGATGTTTTAGAAATTTCTCTTTTTGCAACTGAGGTTTGCAACAATATCTGCATGTGTGTGTTTGAGGGAAGCGTGTGTCAGTAGAAGATAATTAGCGGGACACTTCCCTCCTTTTTCTATCAAAGGGAAGATCAAGCCTCAGAATAGTTTTTGATTGGAGGATTAAACTTTTATCAGCCTTTGCATGTGAGACCCATCTCAGCCTCTTGATGATCAATAAATATTGATGGAGGGATCATCAATCATTTATCAAAGCCTTGAGAAGTGACAGAGACAACACAAAACTCCTTAGAGGTTAAAAGAAATGCCAGCATCTGTGGTTTCCCTTCCTCCTCCAAAGAGGGGAAAATTGTTGAGGCTACTGTTAAAGGATATTTTTAGTTTTAGAAAAACAAAGGAAAGAGATGTTTCATCAAAGGATAAAAAAAATCACCAATTTTGTAATTTTGAATGGCCAAACTCATATCATAATCTGCATTTTTGTTATACTTTAAAATGAGTGTCAATCCTTTTATTCCCACATTTTTTTTATCTTCTATTTTTCATGCTGATTAGAGGTTACTGACTGGGCATTCTGTGTACCAATTAATATTATTATGAAAAGAGGTTTTCTTCTCTTTTGTGGTTGAGCATTGTTAGGGATGGCAATATCCTCTAATCAACAAATGTATAAAAGGGCTCTCCACATGAAGCTGCAGCTAAACATGAGAGTCTAAATGATGGTGGCAGCTCTACAAAGCAAGTAGCTTTGAAGTGCCCTTGTATTACATTTGACTGGTGACATAAAACACCAGATATCAGGTTGTTTTTATGTTCTTGCTTTCACGGTTATACACATATGAGGAAGTCCAAAGCAATTAATGAATATACATTATAAAAAGCTTGACAATGCCATCTTCCAAAGGTGCCAGCTCTGTATCTTTTACATGTTAAGTTTTTCTTTGACCACCTATTAACCAATAAATATTTGCCAATAATAGCTTTTACTGAACATGAAGACTTTGCTGTTTTCATTCTGATCATCAAAAGGTAAAAAAAAAATGCCTTGTATGTTTTAATTTTCCTTAATAAAACATGACAGACAGGAGGTATTCAACAAAGGGCTGCTAAGACTAACGTATTCAAAAGTAGTGGCCCTAAAATCAATCCTTGAGCAACTCCACAAAATATAGTGTACAATGTTTTTTGGGGGGTATCTTTTAAGACAAAGAACTTTCTGCCAAAAAGAAAATCTATTAAAACGAGTTCCTTACACACTAGTGTGTAAACAATGTGGTAAACAACTGTATTTTAGGAGAAGGAGCACTAAAACTAAAACGTTTACTTAAATCTAGATTTATCCTCATATCATCAAGTGCTTACAAGGGCTGTGTCTATGCTGTGAAAACGCTTAAAAACACAAACTTTACAGATTTATCCTTGAGAAAATATCATTGGGTTCTTGAAAACTATCCTTAAATAGAGAAGAAAAATTATTTTCCCTTCTTCTTTACATTAAGGGGTGCTTTTAAGTTTCCATTTAAAAAAACGGAAGATTAGACTTTGGTATTTAGGTTTTCATGGATCTGGGCTACTTTGTGAAAGTCTTAAATGTGTAAACCACCCAGCTGACAGTAATTGACAACTAAGAATGTTAAAACAGGCACGTGCAAAAATCAGATGGAGGGATCACGTGGCCTGGTGGACATCTCTAGTTAGGTACATTCAGTTATCTAGTCAGTTCATGACATTCCCTACAAGTTGGCTTGATAGTAGCGGCAACTAATGAGACAATATGTGGGACACTCTCTGCCATCTTTGTTATATTTTGAGGGCAGAAACATGGGACGTTCAATGATAGTTTGCCAGTGCTGACACTCTTGTGACTCTAGCATTGAAGGTGAGTTATACAGTCATCTGTAAAGGATTGACATCATAAACTCCAGACCCTGTTTCATGGTGTGGCCTGGTGGTGAAGCAGTGTGGGGCATTAGTTTACATCTGTGGCGACAAATTTATCATCCTGGGGGCTGTCAGCAGTATGTCACTGTCTTTACACCCCACAGCCTGCAGCATTCACCGGCATTTGACAGATTTGTGTATATGTGTGTGAGAGAGGGAGGGAAGGATCCCCCCTAAGGCACCCTCACCCTAAATAACCTTGTATCAAAGTGATGTAATGACTCAAGTGATTGATGCTATAGGGTAACAATGGGGACTTTCCCTGTGCTCACAGTATTGCGTACATGCACACATATCCATCTATAATTAGATGGTTTTTTTTAATGGAAAGATGCACAGTACTGCCAAGTCTGTTAGGTCACCAACTAAATGACGAACTACATTTTCCCCTTGAAGAAAGCAAGTGATTGCAATGCACAGCAAGACTATTATTATTATTTAAGTGTAAAAATGTATTTACTTCAGCTTTGTAAATGTCACAAGCAAGCAACTTTTGTAAGTACTCTGCAAAAGTTTGTAAAACTGAAACTTTACTTTGAAGGTTAATGATATATATATATATATATTTAAGCATATTTTACTGTATTTATCCAGATTAGTGATTGTTACAATTATTTCATTTTTTATGTTTTGCTTTCATTAGATAGTACAGCAACCACAGAAAGACAGGAAAGGGGGAAGAGAGAAAGGGGACGATATATAGCAAAGGGTCAGAACCAACCCCGACCGCTGCTAAGGACTCAGGCTTGAGTACACGCTCTACCCAGTGACCTTAAGATGCGCCCTGACAATAGCACACTTTTTTCTGTGGTATTATGTACAGCAATAATTTTACACTTACACATTCACATAATAATAATAAAAATAATAAATGATAAATTAAGAGCAATTTATCATCAATAGGGAGAGATTTCAGACAGCCTTTGTCACTATACTTGAGAGTGGTTTGTTGGGGCATCATGGGGCGCATGAATCTCCCATGTTTTGCAAGGACGACAACACAATTGGTCACAGACAAAAACTGATATAATTTGAAGAGATTTGAATCAGGTATCGCATACAAGGGATTGGTCCATAGCACAATAATAGCTCAATTTCAACAGTTATTTTTGTTTTTATATCTCACCCAAGTACAATTTTCATATTAGAGTCAGCTCGTTCTCTTTCCCAGGTCGTCAAAACAGGCGCTTGGTTACACCCCTCGGCATGGGATACAGATGCGGAAGGGAAGTTTAATTTTGACACAGAAAGGAAACATTGTCTCCACAATGTCTGAGCTCCACTGTACAACAACTCCAGCATTTTTAACCATGTGTAAATTCGGGATGATGAATCATTTTATGTTTGTGTATGAATGTGTGTATGAATATGTGTGTGTGTGTGTGTGTGTGTGTGTGTGTGTGTGTGTGTGTCTCCCTATCCATTTAGAGCGCGTGTCTCTATGCCAGAGGTAGAATAGAGGGAATGACAGTTTGGTTTGAAAATTAAATCAGTTTACTGTAGCCCACGACATTTGAGCTTATTCTGCATAATGGTCTAGAAATAGTTCACTATGAGTAATTTCAGCAGAGACAGAGAGCCTGGCAGGTCTACTCAATAAGCACTCGGTCCACAGTATAGTGACACATCTTGCACAGTGAAAATAGGGAGTTAATGAAACTACTCACGCACAGACAGAGGAGGAGTGATTCACACATTGCTGATAAATGTAATTGTAGGGAAGAGTTCAATTGCCGCTTCTAAAATATGAGATTTCGACAAAGGCCTTCAACACCAGCGGGCGTATTACTCTTGACATGTTATTAACACCCACCCCTTTCCCCTCTGACCGCGCCTCTATCTCTCTTTTAGCCACAACTCTGTCTGCTATCTCCCTTTTCTCTCCCTCCTCCTTTTTTTATTTGCATTCTCTCTCTTGTTCCCCAGACCTGACATTAGCCCATTAGATCCAATGTAAATTACTCCAAAAGCTGTTAATTAAGTTGCTGGTAAGGTTACAAAAACATGCATAAAGTACCAGCTGACTGTCCTGCCATTTTATAATTAGTCCCCTGTGGGCAATTCATTCACAGAAAGAGCACTAAATGTGTTGTGTATAAAAGATAGATAGATCAACAGAACTTTGACCTTGGAAATCAAAAGGACAGACAGAGTAAAACAAAGCCAGCCCCTCTGTCTGTCTCTCTGGCCTCGTCCCACCATATTCACCCCTGTTGTCATGGTGATTAATAGAGACCTTAAGTCCACAGTAGGGTCCAAAAGCTGTGATTAGAGGAGATTGCACCTGTCACACACACACACAAACTGACAGAGGTGACCCGAACATAGGGCCGGCCATATCTCTTCTCAGATAAACATGGAGTCGTCAATCGAGCATTGACAGCAGCCACACGGAGGGGTCAGTGTCACGGTTATAGATTATACAGGAGCAGCGCAAACTTTCCACGGTCAGACCACAGTGTGTTGTACATTACTCTGTAAACCCTGTTGATGATTTGGACTGCCCTGTATATGATCTAAATAGGTCTTCATAGTCCCATAGGGTGTTGAAATTTCTCATGAATTGATGGATAAATGTGGAAATCAGCTAAACTGAATCCACAATTTTTTGTCGCTTGATACCAATAAGATATGCTCATAAATATTGGCCGTTTTTAGAAAAAGATTTATTTTTTTTTTCATCAAAGACAGAGAACTTTTAATTGCTTTCATGGGGAGCAGCCTCCTTCAGGTGCCAAAAGATTAAAAGGAATTTGATCAAAAAGGTTTAGGAGAAAAATACTTTTGAAGAAAGTTGAAGATGATTCAATATTATCGGACATTTTTTTTTCTTAAGCATTTTTTATCATCTAAGCCCTGTTACCATGGATGCACAAAAAAGCACAATAATAATAATAATAATAATAATGATGATAAAAGCTGCAAGCAGCAATGAAAGGGGCCTCGCACCCCTACGTATGTCCGGGGTACTGGTGGGACTCCAGCTTAAACGCTCGTTCATTTCTGTGTTTGGACCCTGGAGTGAGCTTTAACATGGTGTATTACTTCCAGCGACCACTCGGTGGCAGTGGAGGGGACACAAATTCCATGTTATCTTGGTGTACATCATTTGTAGACCAATCCATGTAAATATCATGTAAATCCAATGATAACTGTCCCTCAATTATCTGTTTCTCAACACACTGTCTTAGTTCCTCAGTCTTCTGTCTCCGCTCAGGATAACCTCCTGTTTTCCAAAACACCGTCATAGTTCCTCTGTGTTTCTTTCTCTGCTCAGGTGTACCGCCTGTTTCTCTCAAGAGAGCCTTCAATTTTATGAAGATGCTGTCAAATCTTCTTTCCTCCGTGGCGTGAGAAATGAAACTCTCTGTTCACGTTGCTCACTGTGTCCTCTCAGGGAAACAGCACATATTTTGGGGGTCCAGTTTGGCTGGTGGATTTGCATGTCAAGACTTCCCCCTCAGTGTGCCAGTCACCATTTACAGTCTGATCAATCTCTGAACCAATCAGCTATCGCTCTGATGACATGACATCTGCATTTTAATGCAGATCAGTTAAAACAAAAGCCAGTAAAAGTCTACAGACTCTCACCTAGAGGACAACCTGCGCCATTTACTGCCTTTTATTCAAGGTCGGGTCATGGGGGCAACAGGTGGAGCAGAGCACTCCAGACATCCCTCTCCCCAGCAACACTGTCCCAAGGCAGACTGTCCTCCTTCATGGCCTCCCCAAACACCCGAGTTTTTGCTTTGGCGACTGCCTCGGCGGCAGCCCCTCAGGCCAACTGGCACCTGTCTGTACCAGCTTCCCGCACCGTTGGTGTCCACCAGCAGGTTTTTAGGTTGCTGTCTTAATCTCGACATCCCCCCCCCCCCTTGGGGTCCCCCCCCCCCCCCCCCCGCCCAACCTCCCATTCTGCATTCTGGCTGCAGGGGGGCGGGGCCCAGTGTCCCCTTACCAGGGGAGGTACTCTCAATACTAACTGGCTGAGTCATCACGGTCTTTGTGACTTAAATGCTATGGGTCAATACGGCTCCAAGTACGAACTGAAACTAGAACGCCTCTAATTCCAAAATGTGGTCCCATTGTCTTCATTTTCAAATTGAAGCTGCTCTCGTCTGAGTCAGCCGCATATCTTGTCCCTTGAAGCGTACAGCACAGACAGTAAAGGAGGACTTTATGTCCTGCGGGAGTAGAGAAGTGCTTGCACTTACCGCTGAAGCTGCTGCTGCAGATGTACTTGAGCAGTTTCTTCCCTCCTGAACGTGACCAGTCAACTTCATGTTATTATGGCTTTCACCAAACGTGACTGTCTTTAAAGAGATCATGTGCGAATTAATGCTTAAACACTGATGTAGGAGCCAGAAAAAGAGTTCAAATGCAGCGTGTAAACTAAATTAAGCGCCTAATTTTAAGTGTCACAGTGGTCAAATTATTGTACATTACGCCCATTTTGGAATTATTGATCGTACATTGTACAGAGGGCAAAACTGTTGAACAAATATGACAATTATCGTACATCTGGCAACACTGAACAGGGTGTTACATGGAGAATTTAAAGCTCAGTCAGAACTATTTTGACACATTTGTTTTGCCCTGACTGCTGTAACCACTGGAATCTATTGAAACTTTTATAAATTTAGGCCAACCAAAGCTACTCTATTCCATGAAGGAGAATGCTACAACCTTTTCAGAGCTACCTTTCAAGCCTGAAGGGGTGATACAAAAAAAGATTTTTAATACTACTGAGTATTCAAGGAGCTTATACATTTCTTCCAATGGCTTGGAAATAAACTGTTCACTTTGAAATGCCAGGAAGCGACCAAGTGGAAACTATTAATGAACTCAAAATGACTGTTGCCTAGCATTTCTATACTATTAAATTATTAATAGTATTCAAAATGGAAAAATCTGCCACACTTACATGTGTGGCCCTACATCTGCTTACTGTATGTATCTATGTTTGTTTGAGCTTCCATGTGTTAACAAACACCTTTCCCTGAATCTGTTTCTGTATGTACGTGTGTGTGTGTGTGTGTGTGTGTGTGTGTGTGTGTGTGTGTGTGTGTATGTGGTTTGCATGATATATTGTGCATGTCTGACAGGCGCAGCACTGCAGGTAGAATTTCAGAATAAAACATAATAAATCTCAGACCCCTTCAAGGTTAATCTCTTGGAGATGCAGGATCCTATATATCTCCACCATAATGAGCCATCAGCTGCCACGCTTCGCAGACAAGAGCTGGGGCGTACATTCACTGTCGGTGCCATTGTCGGTGCGTGCATGTGTGTGTGTGTGTGTGTGTGTGCTGTATTTCTCCACTTGATTACACTTAGAAAAAACAGCTAACGTTTTTTAGACGTACACAAAAGTAATTGAAAAGAAAAAAAGCTGTTTGAGAGGCAAAGTGGATGACAAAGGGAACATAGAAGATGACAAAACAGAAGAGGGGGCATGCGTAATTGGAGTAGAAACAATAAAAAAAAATCTGATGTGCGCAGGGTGGGTAGAGAAAATGTTTTTAAAAAGACGATAGAAGAAGAGAGAAAAAAGGAAAAGGGGGTTCATGCGTTGGTTCTCTGAAAGAAGAGGGAGAGGCGGAAACTCTAATTAAGGATAAGAGACTCTTTCTGTCTCTCTCCTTTCTTTTGTGTGCCTCAGCAACTTTTACAGCACTTCTTTTTTTTCCCCTCCTCCCTTTTTTCTCATTTACTGCAGTGGCAAGCACATTCCCCCACTCTGCTCAGTGCCTGCAGCATGGGAGAGTGCTGTACAGCCTCCTCCCAGGGCACACAGATAATTCAAAAATGCACACAACCAACACACTTGCATTTGTAACTTCTGCATTTTTGGGCACGAATAAACATGCACATGCTTAATCATGTGTTACCGCAGAAAGACAAACACACAAATATTGCGCCAGGAGGTGCCCCACTGAGTAACAGCAGGGGGTGCAGGACTCAAAGATGACGTGATTAGCTCTCTGATCTCCGCTAATGTGTTTGTTTCTGGAGAGAGTTGAAGGAAAATGAGAGAAGCTGTGAGGACGGCAGAGGAAGTGAAGTAGATAAGGAGAGATACGGAAAGATGCAGCTGAGACGGAGAGAGGAGAAGGGGAGAGCAGGTGGAGGAGAAATCAGAGAAGCTGAGGCAGGAGAGGAGGGACGAGGTAGAGAAGTTGGTGGCAGAAATGAGAGGAGGAGGGAGGGAGTCAAGCGAGGATAAGAGATGAGATGGAGAGATGCTGTGGATGTCTTAGCTAGGAGACTATTAGCATTCACACCCTGACGCCTCTCGCTCATTCTCCCATCTCTCCCTCTATCTTGTCCATCAGTTTCCATCTAAGCCTTTAGGGTGAAAGATTCACTTACACACAAGTGTGCACACACAAACACACATTGTATAGCACACGCTCATCTGGTTAAGGAAATTCTCTTCACGTAATTTCCTAAATAGTTTTTTTTTTTTTTTTTTTACACTGTTTCTTTTAGCTGGCTGATTGTCAACAACCGCAATGTGAAAACGGCCCTTGCGACTGACCTCTTTCCTATTTTCTGTTGTTTCCACGACATTTGCATCCTCAAAACATAAATCTCTCAAAGGCTGGCTGATGAGCTGTTTTGAAATACTTCACCCATTCTTATATTTTGCAGTTTTTTCTCTGAGACAAAATCTCTCATCACACCTCTGAGAAATAGTTTTGGAGAGCTTGGGATGCACACACACACGCACACACACACACACACATTTACGATGAAATAAAATGAGATAGATTATATAGATGAGATAGATAGATGTTCTTTTTTTTTTTTCCAGAATTACCGATGGCCCCCTCTCCCTCACACCCTTTCGTGCATTTTTTTTCTTTTGCTTCAGTGAATGATTAGTTCTGCCTGGATGGAGGAACACGCCACTCTTTCTAATTCAAAGCATAAAGAAACCCCGATGCAGTCTTCTGTGTCACCGACGGTCTCACTTGTTTATATTAATTATACCAGCATCTAAAAACAGAAGCGACGATGACAGATTGATGTAGACCCAGAACCTCTACTGCGCGTTCTGTTTCATTAACAGCTCAGAGATGTCGCATACATTGTAGGAGATGCATCTCCCCATAACAGTTTAAAAGCTGATCCCTTTAGTCCCTTTAGTTGCCCAGAAAAGACCATTTATTAAAACCTCCATTTTTATAAGGCCATCTGAAACCAGTGCTCCCCATTAGTCCCCCCATGGACAACCATGTCATCACGTGACAAAAGTCACATGTATGTAGTTCATTGGGTGACACGGAGGAATAGGTATAAGGTGCAAGGTAGATTTATTATCATTTTTCTTAAACGTGGCTGAAGAAGAAATGAAATGCAAATGCAGGAGCAACATAATCATCAGTTGGTTCAGCAAATGCCCCAAAAAAATGGATGTGCCAAAAACTGCAGTTTCCTGAATGGCCACTTGAGGCTGGCTCCAGAGGTGAGTCATCTTCACAGACATCCATGTTAAAATGCCCAACTTTACAGCAGTAATAAACATGTTTACAGCCTAGTACAAAAAAAAGGTTTTGGTCTCTATAGCTTATTTCCCTGTTCAACTGTTGTTATAACTCATTCGTTTATATCTAATTAAGTTATGCATAATTAAAGGCAGACCATTTTAACTGACAGGCTGTCTGTAAGGCAACACCACAGTCTAATAAACATGATGGCCAAAATGCTGAACCCCAGGCTTCAAAACAGGAGTCAACAAACCAGAGGGGGACGCCATGGTGGCTACTTCCATTGTTTTATACAGTCTATGGTCTTATCCAAGTGGTTAATGACTCTGACCCAGGTATGGATGTTGTAAGCCCATTAATTGGCAGTGGGAGCTAGCTACACTGGTAAGTTCAGATGGTTTCACTTTCATCAAGGTTTAGGTGCAAAGATGACATGGTAAGGTTTAGAAAAAGATCACAGCTGGGTGTAAATATTGGTTTCCTGGGACTCCAATCTTGGTTTACTAGGTGAAAGCCCTGTGTTTGACTCATCAACCACCACTCCTTAGTAGTAATTTTAACCCAAACCATGATATTTCCCCTAAACTAACCATAACATAGCATCTTTTGCATGCATACCCCCTAGACACAAACATACAAAGCCACGCTAGTGTTTTTGTGTGTAGGAAATCTTCAAAGAAAATCGTCTTGACCTCTGTGGATTATTCAGAATCATTCAAAAGGAATCCAAACTGTGACTTTCATTGAACAGACACTCTCTGTGCAAAGAATACTCAGTATGATTCAAGTGACTTTTTTTAATAGAATTAATTTTATGACTGAAAAGTGTAAATGTGCAATTGACTCTTTTTGAACTGACTTCTCTTCAAGGCTCCCTGATTAATTTTAATCTTCTATAAAATGTCAGTATGTTTCACAGGGTTATTCCACGTCAATAATTTATGGATGTATCATCACACACACACACACACACACACACACACCCACACACACACACACACACACACACACACACACACACACACACCTCTAAGATGCGTTTCCAGCTAATGACTGTTAATTGAATAATCAAATCAGTGTAATTAAGGAGGAGTGATAACAAGGTTACATATTTATTTGACAATGATTCTAATTAATGGCACATTTACAGTCTGATAAACTCATGAACTGCTCATTTTACTAAGCTGTGAATTTGAGCGTGTTGATGCCGCTGATAGGAGGAGAGGAGAGGAGAGGAGAGGAGAGGAAAACACAAGCGATGGAGCCTAAAAAGGCTGTAAGTGAAAAGGTTAGAGAAAGAGAGAGAGAGCAAGCCTGAGGAGAAATCAATAGACCGAACGTTGACATAACCTTCTGCTGATCCTATATTAACCACACCCTGGTGGCCTGTATTTGGGAAAACACACACACACTGACACACACCCACAAGGTCGAGTGCACTCAGTAATGTATCATCCGGGAGTTCACAAGGGACTGTTAGAAGTTAAGAGGGAACATGTGTTGTGTGTGTGTGTGTGTCACTGCTCCTTCCCCTCTGTGCAGTTACTGTAAAACATGGATACTGCTGTAATTACAGTTGCCCCTCTATTCCTTTTATCTGTCCTTTCTATCTCCCTCTGCTTTCTTCTTTTTCATCCTTTGATCATTCTCTCCATCTTATTCTATGTATTTTTTTTTGCTTTCATCCATCACACATGCTCATTTACCGTCCGTTCTTTATCTTTTCTCCATTGCGCATATTGGCTAAATCACTTAAAAGCAGTTGTTGCATTAAAAAAACTGGTTAACTATTCACACATGCCCTTGCTTTAACCTGAATACCTAATGCCTCTCACATGTTGATATATTATTGAGCAGGAGCATCACATGTTGCATTTGCATACTACAGTTTACATGATGCTCACACACTTTAAATCATGCATGCCCTCCCTATTCACAGGTGTAGTTACAAACACCCACACACACTGCTCCCAAAACTCTGTAGTGCTTCTACAAACCAGCTACCACATACTCCAATGACAGCAGAGGAGGTGTGCGAATCTCAGGGTGCATGCTTAATGCATAAGTGTTTGTCCATGATAATATATGTATATTTATAAAATTTAGATGGGTGCGGAAGCTGAAATCGTTTGTGATTAAAGAGGTAAGTGTTTTCTTATGGCATGGGGTATAACAAACGTGTTACAAAATGCATAGGCGTGTGTGCTTCTCTAGATGCCCACACAAACATAGACCTTATGTAGGTTAACACTCTAGAGCTGGAGCAAATCTTTCAAAAACATGGGTAGAAAGCAATTGGCAACTTAACAAAACCTGGCCCAAAAATTAGCAGGAAATCAAAAAAAGAAGTAACAAGAAAATTACCTGAAAATAAGCACACACAAAAAACAAGTAATGAAAAGACCATGAAATCCTAAAAAAAAAAAAGATGTTTTTTTTCTGTGACATAATTTTAAATAATTTGTTAAAAAAAATTACATGTGGTTTTCTGAACATTTTAACTACAATTATTTATTTTTCCTCTTTTTTAAAACTAATTTTCACTTCATTTTCTTATCCCTATTACTAATTTTTTGCAGTTTCCAGGACATTTCTGCCAAATTGCTCATTACCCTTTTTTTCTCATCTTTTGGAAAGGAATGAAAACAATTTGCTGAGGTTTCAAGGGTTAAATAGCTTGTGAAAGGCATCTCAACACAGCACAAGAATAGCTGATGTCAATCCAAGTTTCAAGGGATTCACCGACAGGAAGTATAAAGTAAAACCCCTAATAAATGGCAATATAGCTCATGTGAATTAGAACACAAGTTGCTCAAATAATGAGATATACAAAATATGAAAAAGTGAAGTTTAAGAGTCATTAATTTCTTCCAGTTCACTGTGATTTTACATTGTTTATAAATTGTCCATCACGCAATCTTGTTACTGTTACCGACAGGCTCTTTTGTGCAATATTTATAAGAAAAAACATCTTCCTACCTGCAGTGTGATTTGAGCTGCAGTCCTACAGACTCAAGGATTTTGCATTGCTTCAGGGGGTCTGGGCCAAAATACTGTATTTCTATATATGGTAAGAGCTGCTGTAGCAATTTAGAAGACCAGGACCTCACTATCTGCCAAGTGCAATAAATACACAGGGATGTGTGTTGATGACATTGCTGCAGGAACAAAAATGACAAGTCACAGTGACATTTCTGACACACTGTACAGGAACAACAGCACTTAGTGTCCGGTGGATGGGGACAGCAGTCTATAAATATCACCCTACATTTTTACATTTTGCATGCCGTCAATATAGTGCATTCATACAGAGTGGCAAGGGTGGCAGCTTCTCACATTTTTTCAGGTGTAGGACAGGTGTGCCGACAGATATGCTTCATTCTGATTACATCTAGCTCTTATGGAGATAAAATGAAATTGTTGTATGTCCCTTTAGATGAAAGCCTCTGACGATATATGGTATGCAATGAAAGTAAAACGCATATAAATGAATGTCTGGGACAATTATTTTTCCCTGAATGGTCCCTGAACATAAGAGTAGTCATCCCATATGTGGTTCGCAATAGGGAGTGGTGTGTATCACAAGTTGTAACAGCAGGATAAAATGGGTAGCTGTCATTTGTAAATAATGTATGCAAAGTGTTTCAAATAAGATAGTGTATTTAAAAAATAATAACTAAAAACTAAATAAAATAATAACACAACATTGACATATTATTGTCACCTTATAAAGTTGTGTGTAAGAAAACGGTTACCTATTTACACATAATATCACCCAGCCCAAATATAATATAATATAATATAATATATTTGTCTGTGATCCCTGTCACATTACACAGTCATTTGATCAATATAAAATTCCTGATTAAAGCAGCACTGCAAACTTTAAGAATATGAGGATAACAAAAATGACAGAACAGCGAGAAGTACAGGTGATACTTTAAACATGTTCCAGTAGACTGACTGTGAGCCAGCATGCACAATACCAGGACCATGAAACTGAAGCAGATAAATGGACTACAGCCATCATTAGTTACAGCCTATTTTTTTCACCTGTGCTTTTCCTGTTGTGACATGTCAAAATGTTTTCAGAAAATCAAGTGTTGCTGTTACCGCCTACACTGTTTGAATGATAAATGATCTCCCGCAGGAGCAGACACACCCTTGTAATTAGTACAGAAGATGTCACCAACCTCTGCTTGTTATTCAGAGTGTGTACTTTCTGATGATAAAATGCTGGTGGTACTGTCTATGTGTGGTTTTCAGTGGCATGTTCAATGGTGTTCTTTGAATGATACAGGATGTGGTCCCCTCACTGCACTGCATGTGACCTTGATACATGGTGAAAACCAGTGTTTGGTGACATTACCGTTTCATGGCACTTTCTGGAAGACCACAGCTTTTAATTACCAACAGCTGCAAGAACCTTTTATAATGAAGGGCTCTCTCAGACCTAATTACTCAGCTTTACTGTTGCACATACAAGCTGGCACGCACATGCAGCCACACATCTTTCTACTTCAGACCAATTAGAGATTCAACATTTAGCCCCTCGTTCTATCTCTCCTAGTTCCTGCTTTCGTTCTCTCTGGTGTTTTCTTCTAATTGGTCGTCTTGGGCTCTGTGTTGTTCTGTGAAAACCTACTATTTGTTTTGGTTTCTAATATTTAATTTTTAGCTTTATTGCTTATTTACTTGGTGTCATGTGATACCCTGCAGGCTCTAACATAAGCAGTGTCTGACATCCATGAGTCAACCACTGTGGGTCGGCTTTTTCTAGAAACTCATTTTACATCCTTAGAAGTCTAGACGGCTTTCTTTTCTCCTAAATTTGGTTTCTAATCCAATGAGGCTGGTTCAAGTCAGCAAGGTCAGCTGCCTCATTAGACAATTATTGTTTGGCCAGGTCCTAATGAATTGATGCAACGTCATGGCCAAAGTCAAGCTGCATCAAGACAGCAATTATAATATATATTAGGAGTGACATGTCCCCCCTAATATTTAAATGTCGCCCCCAATGATTAAGATTAAAAAAACAGCAACTGAAAAAACCTGCTATTCTTTAATAGGCAACCACGTACCACCACCAGATATAATTATTAGCAAATGTAATCACAATAAACTAAAAAAAAATCTTATTATCATTAGTAGTATTATTACTACCAGTGTACTGCTGTTTCGTGTGTGCGACTACAAAGAGACAAAAAACTAATACAAAGAGAAAAAAGACTATTAATGGACACATAGAAACTACAAAAGGACACAAAACAACTACAAAGGGACATAAGGCAGCCACAAGAGACACATAAAGACTATAAATGGACAAAAAGAAACTAGGAAGAGATGTGAAATTACAACAAAGGGACATAAAGCAACCACAAAAAGACACAAAATAACTACAAAGAAATGCAAAATGACTGGAAAAGGGGTCAAAACAGTTGAAAAGTAACTACAGAATTTGTCAAAACAATTAAAAAATGACACAAAACAACCACAAAGAACACAAAATGAACACAGAGACAGACACACAATGACCACAAAGACACACAAAACCACAGAAAAATGTGTGGTGGCATAGAGGTGCACAGCAACGTCCAAAACAACTAACTGCAGGCTAAACAACTGCAGTTAGGTTGTTATAACAGCTGCACTGTGGATGTAAATTAATATATTATATATTCAGTCAGCAATAGGGTCACTACTCAACCAATGAATCACTCATCTTGTTGTTTCTTCTGGTAAAATCGTGATGCCTGTGAATCAGTCTGGATTCTTGATTGCTGAAATGTATACAGTCAATACTCATTGCATAAACAGCATTCAAAATGCCATGCAAACATCAATATAAAGCCTTAACAGAGTTAGCATTTGCCCATTTCAACTATTTTTCTAAAGCCGGATAGTTTCTGTGTGTGTCTGCTCTGTGACGGATATTGACTCACTGATATTTTTTACGCCTGTTGAAGGTCATTTCATTCATACTCATGCATAATTTCGGCCTTCTAAATGTTAGCTTAGCCCTCTGATATTTAAGGCTCTAATGGACTGTTCGACTCAGACATTGTCAGGATGAGCGTTGGTTCTGCTCTGCAGAAGTCTGCTGTGCTTGACCTTTTAACTCCCCTCTCACAATTATTAGAAATACAGATACATGCAGAGAAGGAAAAAAGAAATAACTAGGATTTAAAGTAATGCACAAAAGCAGAACGCACTAAGTGCTAGTGAGTGTCCATATACAGTACACTCCTACAATTAACAAAGTTAAATCAACTGTTGAGAACGTCACTAAATCTTTAAATTACCGGGTTTAATGTTGCTCTTTAATTTGCCAATTTACTGCTTTAACTGGTGGCAATCGCCACCATATTGAAGTTTAAATATGAAGTCACAGTAAAATGGCAGTTACACTATTATTATCTAATGTAATGTGACAGATTTTCCATTAAAATGGAGTATGTGAGAGGGGTAAAGTGACAAGAGGGATTTAAATCAAATCCTTTAGATTTGGTTTGCTCAGAGCTATACTGCAACAAACTTAACCCACACCTCCCTAATCAGTGATCAACAGGTGGAGGAGGTGAGGGAGAAATTGATAAATTAGAGCTCAAACCATGGTTTTTAGGAAATGTAAACAACCTATGAGCTTACTGCCCAATGTAGTTTTACATGATGGTCACGGTTAACCAATCACATTTGACTGGATAAATATGGAAATACACTTCTGAGTTCAGCCCTGCCATAGGCTGGAAGCATATGAGGCAACATGATAAGAGAAGGCAGATACCCTGCATTATCTTGGTATATTTTGGTAAATGTTTGCTGCTGTAATGCTATGGGTATTGGCCGCGGCAACTTTTTCCCTCCAACCTATCACTTTGTGTGACAGTATTTGTTCCCATGTTGTTATTCTGCGGTGGAAAAAGTGAAAAATGTGGTCATTATACTGTGGCACTTTTAAGAACATTCCCTACACTTAGTGAATCTGGATCTCTCCCAGTTCCACCCCCACCACCTCCTTTACACTATTGATTGTCCTTCATCTGCTCAACACTGCATTTAAGCTACACTTAAGGCACCTAAATGGTTCAGAAAGCTCACTTCTGTGGGTTGTGGTTTTTAAGAAAAAAAAATCTGACGCTGCATTCTGCCATGGCCTCAGGAGTGGGATGAGAAATATCCCAATTAATCAGTATACAGGGGGGGAAAAAAGAAAAATAAACCCTTGAGTCAGGTCCACTCCACGTCCCCTTTAATCAAATCCACCCCAACTTCCCTTTAATCACAGCACTTTTCTCTAATGCTAAATACTAAATAAAGCCTGGAGGGCACAAGGGGGCGAGAAAATCCCCGGGAGACGGTCTGTCATCAGTTGAGCGTGGTACTGGAGTGGAAAATTAACCTCTTCATACACCTGACGCAGAGATGGAACGAGGTAGAGACGTAGATTTATCAAGCACAGACAGTACATCCTGTCATTTGTATGCATTGCAGTACCAGTCCTAGTTAAAATCACACATTTGTGCAAGCTCAACCACCCCAATAAACCTCTTCTAACATCCCAACCTGACTGCTCTCGCTTTTTTCTCTCTGTCTTTCTTTAGCGCAAAGGATAAAAAAAAAACACTAAGTAATGCATATTTGTTGATTAGCCGACATCTTGTTCCGTTGTTCCATCTGTATAAATTTTATTTCTATCTCTACGAGGTCTCCTCTTTTCAAGAAATTTGAAATTGAGACAGGATCTCTGCAAAAATGACGTGTTAAGACTTCAGATACTCAAGTCTTTGGTCCTCTGTGAGGCTTTACTCCATCTCAATGATGAAAGCTCTGGCAATTGGCTCTTGGTAGCAAAAAATTTCTCTCTCCCTCTCAAACACACACACACACACACACACACAGACACACACACGGACACACACACACGGACACACACTTGCCACTGGCGTCCTCATTAGGGCTTCCTGCCACTTCAGCACTTCGTATCCTGTCTGGTTTTAGCACAGCCAATTTAAATGTCTTGCTTGTAGATTTGAATCATTTATGGGTGAAGTTTGGCATTTTTGAGCCATTCCAGGATTTCCATGTAGCTCAGTAAATGTATGCGATGATAGAACGTTTTTATTCTTGTATGCATGTTAAGATATATGCCTGACTGATTTTAACTCTGCTTTGCTGCTTATTTCTCTTAAACTGCTGTCTCTGCATTATATAAAGTAGCCTCAGAGAGGTGTGACTGTTACTTTTAGACAATGCTGTATCTCAGCATTCATGTCACTAAGACACATGATTGTGATTCCAAAGTTTCGAGTCAAGTCTTTCCATCTCTGTGTCCCTGCTTACGCTGTGGAAATTGTGACAGGTTCATAAATGGTTAGAGTTGAGCCATTGCTCTCATTAAATTATCAATACATCACAGCGGGACTGACACTAAGAGGAACAACTTTATACAGGCAAATGTTAAAAAGCACTGCAGTGAAGCAGTTTCGATTTACATAATTTAATGTTACTTCATTTACTATAATTTGAGGGTACTCATGAAAGGCAGATTGGAAAACAGCCATGTCTTTAAAACTCAATGCCTAAAATTTGTAATGCCAGTTTTCCCCTTAAAAAAATCAGTTACAAGACTAGCCAAGATCTTCATGAGATGTCACTACAGTTATTTACTTCAACTTTGCTTCCTTTGGTTGGTAAGTCTGTGATGTCAGAGTCCCTTCACAGCTACAGATGGTGATTTTACAAAAATAATAATAACTAAAAAAAGTGCACAAGACAAATAGTCTGAAAAAATGTGTTCCTCTGCCTTCTTCTAGTGCTCCCAATGGCATTTGCAAGAATACTCTGTGTCTTATCAGAGCTGAGGAGTCTCTCACACAGCTGTTAAGCACCTCAATCACCGCGGTCAAGCTGCCAAACTAGGCAGCAGGGATCAAATATAACAGAATAGATTCTGTTATTGCATTGCCTGTTTCTCACCTAAAATGTTCTCAGAATCATATTTTAGTGCACTGTGTAGCTGTAAAATGAGAAACTTTGCTCTAGTCGGTGGGCGGTGTTTGATTTGATAACAACAATTGACAGCTGCTCTAGAGACTCCTTGACTCTGATTATTTTGTTTTGTTTAGGTGCTGAGTATTCTTACAAATGTTATTAGAAGCACTAGCACTAACAGATATATTATCTGTTTTGTCAAATATGACAAAAAGATATTTTTATAAAAGTTATTAACTATGCCTGACCACTGTGCTGGGTGTTGTCATAGAGTTAAACAGGTTTCAAACCAGAGAAGGAAAAAAAAAAAAAATTTAAAAATCCACTAGGGCTGCCCCTTGAAGGTCAGAGATTCGAATTATCAGTGGGAGACTGTCAGTCGACTGAGACTGCATCAAGTCAAGCAGTCTTTCATTTCTGTGCAGTTTACTTCAGGGGACGTTTTGGTCTCCAGATTTTGCTGTGGAGTGAGTGCTCTTGACTTTCATGCTACGTTTTGCAGCTGCGACATGCAGGAGTGAGAGACTGCACCGTCAGGTGAAGAAGTGGTGAATTTACAGCTCACAACAAGTTAACAGTTTAAAGTATTTGGCTTTTGTTAACATCTAGTGACGGCAAAAAAATGTTGCACATTTGCAATCTGTTATTAGTGCTGTTAGCTTGTTTACAATGTGATGTGAATGCTGCTGTCACACTGAATGTCCTGCTAAGCCTCTTCAAAGTTAAAAATTTTGTATGGAAAACAGAACGAATTGTCGAATATTAGTATTGAACAGTACAACTGCTTTGACTCTTTGACATACGTCTGAGTTGGGTTTAGCCCTGATAGCGACTTGTCAGTGGCAGGGACCCACATGTCACTCAAAGAACCATGCACTTCATTATTAATAACTTTAAGCCTTAATGACATTTGAAGGGGTGAGTTGTCAAAAATTCAACCCCAGTCAGCTGTCATGAAAAGGGAGATTAGCTATTGAGAACAAAACTGTGTTGTGTACTTTTTTCAGCCCCAGAGGTTGTCACTTGACTGAAAGACACTATAAAACCCATCCCTTCACACAAGAAGTCATGTGATCCATTGTTGAGGAAAAAAATATTGATTCTAGCAGCTTTAAGAGCCAGTTGATGTATGTGTACAATGTAAGTGGGAAGCAAATGAACATACACGTGTTCAAGGATCAATACTTCAATTATGTTAAAAGTCAAAAGGGCAAAGTCATTGCAATAATGTCTCCTCCTCTCCCTATTGCTTTTTTGACTTTCTACCTTATCTTAGCTTTTTATATGAAACTCTGTCTGTCTCTGTTGCCCTGATTTTTTTCCTCCCTTTTTTTCCTTTGGGATATGAATCACTGCTAATGTTTAAGATGCTATCTTGGAGTTTACTTAACCTCTGCCCCAACCATCCGCCACTGTTTTCTATCCTTCTTTCTTCTCTCTCTCTCATTCACAGATAGGAAGTGAGTCATACAAAGAAAGTAATACACACATTTAAAGAAATATGCATACATGCAGACACCAAACGGAAAACTCGTCTCTTTCCTGCTCATGATACGAATTGTGTTTGGCACGTGTCTCCGTGTATCCACATCACTCAGTTAATATGGGTTTGTGCCTCTGCGGGGATGTGTGTGATACTGTAATTCACAGGGCATAGCTCTAATTTTGTCATCCCATTGTGAACGTGTCACCTCGGTTTTTCCTGACGTTGTTTGTGCATGTGGGTGGGTCTCTGTCTGAGTGTGTATCAGTGTGTGGGCTAGTTTAATCTGACGGTGCAAATTACGTTTGACATTAATGAAATGTTTAATGAAGCCATGGCCAGAGGGCAAGTGCTGGGAGCCACATGCACATAAACACACACACTTTGTGAAGCACCTACTGAAGTGTATGCACACACACACACATTTTGGACAAACATGCACACACACAGGCATTATAAAGGTCCCCATCACACTAAACAAAGCTGACAAAAAACACTTTGAGATCCCTTCCACTTTCACTCCATCCTGAGACAGTCAGCCCCACAAACACAAAAGCATTATAGTTTGTTTTGCTTCCAATGACCTGTGTTTATGGGTTTTCTGACCTGTTAAGTTTTTGGTTGGAATGACGTTTCAATTTGAGTCACAGACCAATTCATGCCCTGAGTCTCTTCCATTCAAATATGTCGCGTTAGCTTGCAGACGTATTTAGCACCGTTTTTAACCTTTCACACTGGCTGGGCTTGCAGGGTCAGAGTTCTGTGATTTGCAGAGACCTGAGCAGCTGGGGAGCAGCCAGGGCTCCTTGGGCATGGCACCTTTGCTTTGTCTGAATCACCGGTCCACAAATCAGGTCCTCGAGGCTACAGCGCTGCTGCGGTTTTTATTCCATTGAGTTGTTTTCATTTTGGCTGTCTAATCAGGGATGGTTCAACCACGACGACAGGTTAACACAATTAGCCACCTCACACCTTGTGACAGTGGGTGTCACAAAATAATGCATAAAAGGCTGATTACCAGTTCCTCTATGCTGATTTTTAAAGTGGATCAGACAGAGTTCTAATGAAATAGGACAGTTTTTCTTCAATGCTCAGATGCATTGTTATAAATAAAGACAATTGCTCCAATTGCTATTCTGTTCTCAAAACTCCACAAATAGTAAAATCAACAAAACCACATACTCATGTCAAAACAGAAATTCCAGTAACCAAAAACTAATAATAATAAAACAATACCGTTTCACACACTTGGAGGGCACAATGGTGGCAGGAAAAGCACAGTGATGAGTCACAACAAAACACCAATGTTTAGAGCCTAAAAAGCTGCTGGAAACACTTGTAGCCTAAAAATCTACCAGAAAAACATTGTCAGGTTGCCATAAAACACCCACTTTTGGCACCTGAAACTGATGTTGACACACTACACACAAACAGATGGGTTACTACAAAACACCCACATTTGGGGCACACAAAGCAGATGGAAACACACAATAGGTCAGTACAAACACCCATGTTTGCCTAAAAAAGAAGATGGAAACACACGGATGGGTCACTACAAAACACCCACATCTGGAGCATAAAAAGCATCTGGAAACATAGCAATGTCTCGCTAAAACACAACAGGTTTTATTGTTTTTGGTGGTCAGTGGTCTGCAGCTTGGCAGCTGTCCGAACTAGGTAACACATCAACCTCCTGATGACAAAATCAGCTCATATCCTTTGGCTCTTTAGAAGTGTTCATGTAGCTTGCAAATGTATTCATGGTGTACAAAGACGTACAACATCAACATTTAACTATGCTGTTTTTGCACACTGTGTGAGCCAGAAATGATCAATTAGTATCACACATCCAATCAGTGAGTATCACATTACATCACATTATTAGCATCAATTAGTATCACACATCCAATCACAATGTGTAAAAATAAATGGTTAGAGTAATCAGGTTGGGTTTTGAATGCAGCATTGCAAGTTGAGAGAAAACAGCTACTGGCAGCTCAAAACGTCACCATTAGTTTCCAGATATAGTAATACCCAAAGGAGTTTTTTCTTGGCCTCAGTTGAGGTTTTAAGCTTGTTTTCATGTATTATTTTCATAATGTGAGCCCTGAGTGTAACAGAGAATAATGGCTATATAAACAAAAAATGCTGGAGGATTGCCAGTTTGAATCCAGTGTGTGTGTGTGTGTGTGTGTGTGTGTGTGTGTGTGTGTGTGTGTGTGCGCCCCCATGTTGTTTAGGTGCCTCTGAGAGAAGCACTTAGCTCTGAACTGCTCCAGCTGAGCAACTTGTTATTGACAGTGAGGTGTAGCTCCCAGGTGTGAATGTTGTCTGTGAGTGTGAAAAAGCAGGATACATGCTCAGCAAACCTTGTCTGAGTAAATCAAATTTGGAAAGGCAAAATAAAAAATGTTCCAGCAGGGTAACTGTGTTGTGGAAGGAAGATTAACATCTTATTTGTCCTTGCAATCAGTAGCGCTGTGAGTGCAAACTTACAGAAAAGTGGAGGTAGAGGAGAGACTGTATGGAGAATTGGTTTTGAATCACAGGAAAACTGCCTATCACACTGACTGCATTTACCATGAGACCATCACACATGCACAGATATACAGAAAGACAATAGGAGAGGCAGTGAGAGTGCTGGGAGAACACAAAAAGAGCGAGTGAGATAGCAAAGTGGAGCAGGTGGGAGGAAAGAGAGAAGATAAGACGGATAGAACAAAAAGTAGTAAAATGCATGCAGAGAGGAGTCATTAATCTTTGAGATGCCCCCTCCTCTTTTGTTCTAAATTGTCTGCTATTTATAGGCTGTCGTTGGGGCTGCACCCGGGTGTCGAGGATGTTCTCATTGGTCCAGAGAGGGGTCACAGGTCAAGTGATTTAACTCCTATCGCAGACTGCGCGTCTCCTATGTGTGTGTATATGTGTGAGAGAGAGAGAGAGAATGTGAAATGATTTAACTGTGCTCTGAATGTGTGTCTCCTGCGGCTTCATTATCCAAGCTGGAGAATCACACACTGAGGCAGCAGAATCACCTTTTAATGGGACTATTTTCAGCAAAATGGAAAGAAATGAGATAAGGCAACACACACATGCACTCAAGTGATATAAGGCATTTACAATCAGCAATAATGCAACACATTCTTTACAGAGGCATCAGGACAACTTTTTAGCTGGTTGTGCTGTTGGCAAAGTAACTAGTTGACAGTTTTGCCCCAAAAATACAAGAGAATCTGTCCGATAAAGCCCAGTGGAAGGTCATTATGGATCTTACAAAGCAACAGGTTGAAACAGGAGTACCAGATCTCAGTCTCCTGTCTCTTCTGGTGGAACAGGCAGCGGAGCTGAAAGACACCCCAACACCTAGTGCTGGAGGGACAAGTTACAGGACTGTAAACAGCCGGCAGCCAGCAGCAGCAGAGAGAGACTGTGGGCAATGTTTTTTATATCAAATTTTGTGAATTTCTGGTTTATTTTGACCAAACAGAAGCTGGTGATTGTTGGAAATGTGGACTTACCGACCAGATTACTATAATGAGTAACCAAGACAGCTTGGATGGGTTTGTTTGATGATGAGTTAACAAGGCAATTAAGCCTTGTCAGTCTTCCATGAGTAAGAAAAAGTTTAATTCAAAAGCTGTACAGTTGTATTTCTCTGTTTAACAAGGAAAATAGGTGAGAGAATATTACTTTTGTGAGAAAAAAAATTGTGGGTTTCCATTCTGTATTTATTAGTCTGAAAAGCTGAAAGTAAGTAGTGCACTTGCTATCAGGAGGGTTAGCAACACACACTCACGCCTAAAAAGTGAGACCTTTTTTTAAACAGCGGGTACAAATGAATTTCAGAAAGAGAAATCCACATACTATCCAACTCCCTCATCAGTGTCACAGCCCAGTTCCATGCCAGGCTTGGCCCGCTAGTGTCCTGCAGGGACAGACCTTGTCACGACAAACAGAGCGCATGTGAAGGCCAATCAGATGAAAACCCCCGGCCCATGTCAGGTCCCATGATGTCTGCGCTTCACTTGCAGTAAATTGTTTGTGAGGGAGTGCGTGTGTGTTTGTGTGTGTGCATGTATGTTGGGTAACAGCATGCCTGCTAGCTGTGGTGTCCATCTTGGCTGTGTCATCGTATGCTGACCTGTCTGTGGTGATGATATGTGACACCCCTCTCTCTTCTGCCTGTGTGTGTGTTCTTTGTCTAATGTCACATTAATACTTTTCGAGAATTCTTGTGCATTATATTATCTCTCTGTTTGGCTTTGTGCAAATGTGGGCAATCTTTAATATCTGTCTGTGTGTGTATGGGTGTGTGTGTGTGTGCGTGTGTGTGTGTGTGTGTGATCCCAAGCCCGCAGGACCTGTGGAAACTGGGAGCATGTTTGTTTTGTGGTTGTCATTGATTATGTGGACGATGATGTTGCTTTAATTGCATCTATGTAAATGTATCCTGACAGCATGACTCTGTGTGTGTGTGTGTGTGTGTGTGTGTGTGTGTGTGTGTGTGTGTGGTGTGTGTGTGTGTGTGTGTGTGTGTGTGTGTGTGTGTGTGTGTGTGTTTGTGCATGCGCGCTTGCATGCCTGTGGGCATTATTCTTCTTTACACGATGTGGAAACTTTGCTCCTTATTTGACCTCAAAGACTGCAAGGCAAAAACTAGGACACCGCAGTAAGTACACATTAGCACACACACACGACCACAGGCACGCACACAAACACACTCAGCAGATTCAGACAAACCTGGCTAAAAAACACGCACATGTTCGATGTGTGAATTAAGTGCAGTTTGGTGTTTGCTGTCCTGGCTCACAGTGTTTTGTAAACAGGTTGAGACAAAGCTTATGGATTTAAAGTGTCATGTTTTTTTCCCACACATGTCACAGCAGCAGCCTCAGAGATACTATTTTATGCATCAGGGTTCTACAAATTAGTCATCCCAAGAAACCAAGAAGTGGGCTGCAGATATCACTAACACTAAAAAATATGTAATATTTTTCAGGACATTCAGATGTCAGTGATTCCCAATACCTTACATTCCACACTGAACATAATGAAAACCTGCCTTGAAACTACAGGACAAAAGCAGCCTCTGCACTTTTAAGATAAAACTCTCAGAGGAGTTGTGACAGGATATTGTAGAATTTATTCAATATCCAATCAGTTTGGGACACTAAATGATATGTGTTAGTGAGAGAGTGATGGCTTGACTAAATTCTACTGCAGATAACATCAGTTGGACCAGTTGTCATTTCAACTCCTCACCAAAACTCAGTGAAATAATTCTCATCAACACGCCTGTAATCTCAGCTCTGCATGGAGCTTTGAGAGGCTTTCTACTTCATCAACAATAAATCTATAAACCAAGTTATATACACACATACACTCAAAACACACACTTTCTTATATGAATACGCAACACACACAAACTTAATAATCGAGCACATGCAGTCATGCATGTACTCACACACATGCACCACTATAGGAGGTGCAGCGCTGCCTCGGAATCACTGTCTTACTCCCGTCTTCGTTTCATCTTTTATGTCATTATCCAGCCTGTGCTCTACTGCTCCTTTTACCTTACTTTTCCTCCATTTTCTGAGTGTGTGTGTGTGTGTGTGTGTGTGTGTGTGTGTGAGACTACATGACAACAGATATTTCTGTAGATAAAGACGCAATTTGTTCGTGTTACTTCTTTCTTCATATTTCATGATATGTCTTTGTCTTCCTCGAAGACCAATAGCCATTCTGCCATTTTTTTAACTACTTTCTCATGCTATGAGGGTGAGTGAAAGGAGAAGCGGTGGAAATACACACACAGACATCACCCCTGTCAGGCTATAGGTGATTGGCTGCATGTTCTCACAGCGGCTGCTGCTGTCGCTGTTCTTGTAGTTGTTGTTGAAGCTGTTATTTTAGCTTTCATTTGAATGGAACCTTCTGGGGATGGTGAGCCGAATCAAATATTCATGATAGCAAAGAAAAGAAACATCAAACTCTACAAGCCTACTTCCAGCACCACAGTGCAAACACACACAGAGACACACACACACACACACACACACACAAACTGTGTGGTAAGGAATAGAGAATGAGAAAAATAAAACCCTATATGTGCATGACTCCTATATGTCCTAAGAAAGTATTGGCTTTCTATGACTGCTTTGGTGTATAGAGGCTTCAAGGGAGGAACTGTGGGACTTTTGTTTGTTTTACATTAAGAAAATAAAAATGTTTATTCCATCCATATGCAATAAACTGGAATAATGCTTATGATTCATTTATTGTGTTGTCACAGATTGTGTTTTCTTAGAACAACTACAGAACTCAATCACTGGTCTCTCCACTGTGTATTATCTGTCAAGATCCCCAGCTTGACATTATGATTTCCATGCCCATGTCTCTTTGCTCAGAGAGCCTGAAAAAATAAGGCTTTTACATTTAACGTTTTAACTTTTGAAAGCTCGCCTCTTGAAATATTCATGCTAAAACTTGTCAAACAAGGATGATGCATTAACACTCTTAACAGAGTCACCCAAGAAGCTTGCTGCTGCCCACTGCCTGCCTTTTCCCAATGTTTTTTTTTTTTTCAAAGCAGGTAAAGTATGGTGGGATTAAAATAGACCACCAGATGATTCCCTGCAGGCATCTAAAGAGCTCCATTTCTAAAATAAGATACCAAAATAACAACTCAGAAGAGAGGATACATACTTTAAAAAAAATAATAAGGCTCACAAAATTTAACACAACAAAAAAACAACAGGTAAATCCGACACCTTCTCAGTCCCAACATGTCAAATATGGTAGCTTGGTCAGGAACCCTACTTATCAAACTATGACACTCTAGGTACCCGTCTAACATCAGTTTAGGACACTCTGGGACAATGTGTCAATGTACGCTTGCTACATGCAAAGGGTCTTTTCTACTCACAGAAAACATAGTTGGGTTATTTTTTCCAAACTGCTTTTTTAGGCAACAAAAGGTTTTGCTCAAATATTCATTATATGGGTTAAAATCATAGACTTAAAAAAAAACAATGGACGTGATGCTAATGCTCATGAAAACTTTCACTAGCAAAAAACAGGATTAAAACCATTAAATCAGAACTTTACCTACTTACAGGAAAAACTGAACCCTCTTTACAGGGTCTATAGGTACAACAATTCTTTTTTGGGCAATTGAAATGTAACAATTAACTTTCATGAGTGAAAAATGCACTGAAATAGCCACAGCTGCAGCGACACCTATCTGAAAGTGGGGTTACGCCATGGTTAACTAACCAGCACTGCAGCTGTGGTAGACACTTGTCAATAGACAAAACCCATCTGTCACTCAAAGTGACCATGCCCTTAATTATGCATAACATTAAGCCTTAATAACATTTAAACTGGTGGATTATATAAAAAAATTCACCCCCTGAACAGCTGTCATGAACAAGGCTCTAAACATGTTTCTAAACATGGGGTTTATTGGGGATTGATACTCTTTAAGAGCCAGCCTCAAGTGGCCATTCAAGGTACTGCAGTTTCTGGCACTTCTACGTTAGCTTCATTTGTCAGTTCTGGAGGTTGATGCTTGTTATGTAAATTAAGTAAGTAAATGAGTATGTCATGTGATGTATGTGTTTCGAGAAGCAACATTAAAATGTGACATCTGAGCAATTATTTACTTTGTTTTCCAAAATGTTTCTGTGCAGCAATTAAGACTTGAAACAGTTTCTTTCAAAACACAAATTAATAATCTAAACTGCAATTTAAGAGGCATTGCACTCCCATGCCCTGTATATCTGTCGATTAGTAACATTAACAGTGTGATACGTTTGTGTGATAAGTTGCAGAAAATACAGCAGAAACATAATACCATGTCAAACATAAAGTCATGGGTATGATACATTAGTGTTTTGTGTCTTTTTCTGCAGTTTTCCAAATTTAAACCAAAATCCTGCCTCCTGACTTTCTGTCTTCCTGTCTCCTTCTACATGGATGTGTAATATATAAATGTGGGTGACTGACCTATCCTCATTCATAATTATGATTACGGCCTATAGTAAATTAAAGCCTAATGCAGCAGCAATGGATTAACGGCAGCAGTCAAAATCAGATTTGTAGTACCAGTTGCTCATAAGGCTCACTGGATGGCCGTAAAAAATGTACCCAGAGACGCCTGATGCATGAAGAATTAGCCATTTCCTGTTCCACACACACTCTCCTCCCCTGTACACAGATGCACAAAATACTTTAGTTACAAAACCTCAGTACGCTCAATAAATGTTTCGCAAAACACACACATATTTTCCCCAAACGACCAATGCTTTTCAACAGATTAGATTTTTAAAAATAATTACATCCGCCTGTGTTATTGTAAATTGCTCCAGAGGCTGAGTGGAGGGCCTGCAAGAATAACACTGCAGAAAGAAAATAAAATTAAAATGAGTTGAACAGGAATTACTCAGCAGCTAAATGCCGTATGATGGGTGACGTGTGAAAACTTGTTTTGGCAAAAGGTTCAAATAAGTTCAAATTCAAAAATGATAAAGAGACAAGAAAACATATTTGTTTGTGAAAAACACTAAAGCTTGTCTTTGGGCAGAAGCAGGAGTGTGTATGCATTCAGCATGTATTTTTGTGAGCGAGGAGACATTGTATGCGTGCATGTGCAGGTAAAAGGTGAAATGAGCCATATGATTCAGGTTTCAGATGTGCTCAATTGTTCATGCATTTACTGTAAATGCTGTGTTGTCTATAGCCAGCCTGTCACTGTAAATAATTCACTTTAAAACACACTGGCACACGTAAAAATACACACACGCTTCCCACTCACAACTTGTCACCTGTCTCCACAGTGTACGACATCATCATCAAGTCACAAACACAAGAAGAAGCAATATATGCCACATCAAAAAAACATGAGAGCCAACTTAAAAGTACTTCCACATATAGTCATCCACGCATAGGCATAGAAGTACAAGTGCTCACGCACACGCACAAACACACACACAAACACACACACACACACAGAGACAGACAAACTTTCCTCTTTTGAAACCAGATATGGAAAGTAGTGTAATGGCTAGTCTTGTGTGTATTGTTTTAATGTCATAAATACTTTTTTTAAAAGAGAAAAAAGACCCTTTTAAATTACCTGTTCAAGGTGGAAATATCATGCTGTTATGGCGCTGTTCTGTGTAAAAGGTATGATAGCAGAATAGTGGGAGTGAATTATCTATAGTCAATAGTCACAATAGTCAATGCTGTTGTGTTACGTGTGTCACTCCTTTTTTGCTTCTGTGATGCCAGCATGTTATCTTAAATCACACACTGAAGCAGCATTACACCTACATTGTTTAGTGCTGTGTAAAAATGCAAAAGCAGTGCAAAGAGGGGACTTAATAGCAGCCCTATATCCCTGTTTAAAAGGGGGTACAGACAACATAAATACACTACGTGGGCCAAATCTGAAAATGCTTGCAACATGCAACATGATTCCAAAAAATATTTTAATGCTGTTTTCTTAAAAATCTACGAGGGGTGACAAACATATTGTAGTCCATGGGCCTTAAAAAGCCCAATTTGATCTTAAGCGGGTCAAACCAGTAACACCATTGTAAAATAACCTATAAATAACAACAAAGGATAATGAGCATTAAACATAGTAACTTACGCTCTTTCTTTTCAAGAAGTAGCTGAGAAGATTGATACCACTCTCATAATTATTCAGTAAATTTGAAGCTACAGCCAGCAGCTGGTTAGCTTATCTTAGCATAAAGTGTGGAAACAAGGGAGATGGCTTGCCTTGTGGAACAAAGTTATTGTAAGTCCTCCTATTTAGCATTCATAGGCATAATATAAAAATTTGATAAATGTTTATAACAAACTCTAGGGTAACAGTAAGCAGATATGACTGTTAATGCATTTTTAACAGCTAGAACGCCTCATGTGGATACCAATACATACAGGTCCACAAAATTTTACATGACAATAAAACAATCATTGACAATATAGGAAAAGACTGTCTTTATAATGAAAAATATGTCTTCATAGGGGAAAGAATAAGTGCAGCAGGTGCTGCCCAGTTACAATGCTGAGTTTCAGCTCAGTGAACCTCAGTTCAGCCCTGTCCTGCTTACTGTGATCACCTATGTTGTGTTTTGACATAGCTGAATTCATTTAGTTGTTCTCATTTACCCATTTTTATTGTCTAAGAAGCATAAATTTAATTGTGGCTCATAAATGCCATCTTAATGTCACCCCAAGGTAAACAGTTATTCCTATGCTGCTGCACTCAGATGTTGATCAAATCACTATTTTATGACTGCAAAGTCATCTGACCTAAAAAAACAAAAATACTGCTTAATAGCAACACCTGCATTGTGTGATTAGCTTTAATGATCTTTTCTTTTCTTTTTTTTTCAAATGAACAATTAGAGAAACTTAGAGACAACAGACTCCCAAACTGCTTAAAAGGACACACATTCACCTGTGCACCACTGCAACTTCAAATGTCAATTTGGAGCACTGAACTCCAATGTACACATATACCAGGCAATAAGCAATAGTTATTATGACACCATTACAGAGGGTTTATTTGAGGACCATGGATTGGGAAATCTTGATTGCATTAATAGCATAACCTGAATAGAAATGCCAGATGTTCAACCTCAGGCGGGTGTGCATGATTGTCTGGTGATGAAAGTAACTGCTGTCAACAGCCACATACAAAGAGGCTGATGAGTAAAGCAGCTGCAGCTTAATATTTGGCCACATCAGTGGCATGACTCTAGGGAAGACTTTTTCTGTTTGCTGGTCTGTTCGTTAGTCCGACTGATTATCTTTATACATCCAGGGAGCCACAGTGGGCTGGTGGCCAGCAGCAGAGCTGGCTCCAACCTATCCAGACAGAGTAGGATTTTAAATGGTAGGTTCAGATCAGAACTAACTTCTTAAAACACCAAAGTCACACGATAACAATGCAGCAGTAAAGTTACTTTTTTTATCAATGGAGTCTGGTGGCTTTGAAGAGAGTGCCAAGTGGCTATTTCTGCTTTTACAAAGAATATCTCACTCTTTAACACCAATTTAAAAAGTATTTTTTTCTATTGCTGCCTCTTGTGTCTTGGCCATGTCCAGTGAACTGTTGAAGCTTATAGAGGGGGCTGCTGAGGGGGGCACTTGTGAGGTTGAAGCTGTGTTTCCTTCTGTATCAACATGCCTGTCAAGCTGAAACTGCCTCGTCTGTGAAGCTCGCTGCATTTGTTTTCGAAATATTACGACTTTCATTCTATAAATTCTAATTTCCATTCCACATATTCAAGGTTCATTACATAAGTCAAACTTTCATATTATATATTTCAACCTACATATTACAGCTTTATTACATAAATTCAGACTTTCATTCTATATATTTAAAATTTCAGTCTATATACTCTGACTTTATTCTATATGTTTCGACTTATATTCTGCATATTCAAGTTTGTGTGTGTGTGTGTGTATATATATATATACTCTATATATATATAGAGAGAGAGAGAGAGACACACACACACATACACACTCACACACACACACATATATATGTATATATAAATTTCAAACCATAGTGACATGATACAATGATGACATATACACAAATACACATACAGATAGACAGATAGATAGATAGATAGATAGATAGATAGATGTTAGTAAGCTAATTTATTATGCTGTCGTTTGCAATTTCAACTGACAAACACGAAGTCAATACATTCCTTACAGTTTTTTTCTCGTGTTTTTGGTTGATACAGCCTAATATATACCTCCTCAGCATGTTAAAAAATCCAAAAGCTCGATAGACCTGCGTAAGATGAACCATAAGACAACCCTCTTACGGTTACTAAAGCTATGATTGGACAATAACAACCTCGACACACCATACACAGCCTCCAGGAAATCTTAATTATTCCTTTGATCCTCCAACTTTTTTAAGCTTCAAAAACAGTTGATACGCCCTGACCTTTACAACATATGGGTAAATCAAGATGAGAATATGAATAAATATTATGCATAAATCATTTTAAACAGAAGGTGACTCATGCGTGAAGGATTTGGTCGTCTTTTCTAAAAGGGTGCTTAGCTCCTTTTATTGCTTCTTTGTTTCTACAGTGTGTGTTTGTGTGTCCATCTGCCTTCACCTGTTCCAAGGTCCCTGTGTTCTTGAGATACTGTTATACATGAGGTAAGAAAATGTCCTTATGATTTAATACCATGCATTCTTTTTTTAAACAAAATATCTACAGAAAACTGCAGAAAACACTGCTTTTACAGAAACAACCCTGAAATTTCACTGGAGAATAGAAGTAGGGCTTTGTGAGTCCACAAGTCTCCTTCTTATCAAGGTACAAATATAAAGAGGACATGCCTTGAAAGGCTGTTTGCACAAACACACACACATACGCACAATAAAGCAACATGCCTGCATCATCAGCTGGCTTGACATGCTATATCCTGTTAAGGATCCCCCTCTAGTGTTGCACAATTAGAATGCAATGGAGGTAAAGTGTGAAATGCAGCAATGTGAGATTAGGCTGTTTCCTCTCATCTGCCTGTCTGTCCATCACACAAGAAACATGACACTGTATGTAAGCAGTCATGCATCTAGGTTGATACCTCTGTGCTACCTTGTTAAAGTGCAATATTGTGAAAAAAATCAAAACTGGTTTATTCTATAAAATAGTCTAGAAAGAAGTGTAATATTTATTACATTAATGATCCAGGTTGTAAAGATGCATTTATATGGCCAGAAAAAACAATTATGATATTGGATAATTGTGCCAAACCCCTGATTCATCATAATAAATTGTACATTTCTTTAAGTTATTTACTAACAAATGCTTTTTCCAGGTCAGTTTTTCACATTGTCTTAAAAAACAATCCCAGGAATTTTCTAAGATTTATATGTTTTTTGTATTTGTTTGATGGCGTAAAAAAAAGGGCGTTATCTATTTCTTTGCTCAAATTCAACTTAAGGCAAGTAAGGCAACACTAAATTCCAGGGACAAGTGTGTAAGCCACTCCAAATTACAAGCAAACCTGTGTATGTGTGGTCATATCTGTGTGCACATGTGCATTATCTCAGAGTGTAGAGATGTGAGTGTGTGTTGTGTGTCTGTGTGTACACAACAGAGTGAGTTACTCTAACAAGACACCTGCTCTGCTGACAACTGAAAGGAACCAGCAGAAACACAGGTTGACAAACAAACAGCACGGGGGACAGTTCCCATGTGTGCTTGTTTGTTTGTTTTTACAGTGTTTAGGTTCATTCTCTTCATCAAGATTTGTATAGCAACTTGGATTCAAACTGGCAACTTTCTCGCCAGAAATTTTCTTTTATGGTAGCAAATTTTAGATATTTTCAATGGTCCTAAATTTTCAAAACAACCACATAGAAACATACCATGACTACAGAGAGTCACAACAACTACATAGAAATCCAGCTGCAAATAGACACAATACTCATAATATATACAAAAAAGCAAAACAACCACAAAGAGACTCAAAATGACTGCCAGGACACTCAAAACAACTACAAATAGATGCGCAACGACACAAAAATGGCAGAAATAACTGCAAAAAATAACAAAATAATTACAAAGTGAAACAAACCAACCACAAAGAGACAAAAAATGACCACAGAGACACAAATCTGCCCGTGCCATTTTTTTTCCAATGGATATTTTTTCTATGCCTTTCCTATGTATGTATTAGCAAGGATTATGATGAAATGCAGAGTCCCCTGAGCCACAAAAAAGCTTGAATTAATGATTTATGGGGGAAAAGATCAGCTAAGAAGTATGCTTGAAAAAGATAGATACAAAGTAAAAGCAGGGTTGTAAATTACCATTAGCAACCAACCAAAACATGGTATTACATGCAAGAGGCTGTCAGATACACTTGACTCACAAACCAGTGTCTGAAACATTTTAGAGTCCAATAGTCATGGTGACAGGTAGACAAAAAAGTTAACAGCCAACACCGACACTGACTAGGCTAACTGCTAAATATGTTGCTGCTTCAATGGTAGCCTACCTGCCGGCGCCTCCGGCTCTCTGCCGTCCGCTTTAGTGTCACTGCCGGGCGGCTGGTCGGCCGTCGCTGTGTCGGTGTTGGACTCGGGTCCCAGAGGTGCAGCAGCTGAACAGGTAGCTGTCACGGCTGGGTCGTGGTTTTCTGCTTCAGTATCTGATTCTGAAGTCTTCTTTGATGCTGGTTTGGTTCATGTCTAAGTGGGACAGATGAATTCGTAGCTACGTTAGCTGTTACTGGCATTTGCTGGTGATGGTTACTGTCGCCCTCTTTGCTAGCAAAGTTAGCGTCGTCCTCTACACTAGTTAGCCCATTTTTTACGAAAAAAAAAAAGATCAGGAAGTAAAATCGCTGTCATATCGTTGTCTTTTTTAGTCTGTCGCTGTGCTGCTCCATTGCTGTGCCGTTGTATATCCATTTTTGCTTGTTTCACTAAAAAGCGACTCACAGTAAAACCATACCGCTGAGTTTGGGCTGTGACGTTATTTAAAACCAGCGTCTGCGCAGTAGCGATCTCCCCTGTATCGAGTTCCCGCCCACACAGCCGCCCAATCACGAGCAATGTTATTGATGGCGAGCATACCAATTGGCAAACACAGCTGTCAATCAAAACATCAACTGTTTTAATAGAATCAAGTAGGTAGTAGGGTTTTTTATTGTTTTGCTTGTTTTTTGTTTTCTCTTCTCTTTGTTTTAAAAACTATTTTTTATTGCTTTGTTCATTGCATATTCAAAATAAATGTTTTAATCAATCAATCAATCAATCAATCAGTCAATCAAACTTATCAGAATTAAAGAGCACTTGCACATAGGTCAGTGTGATCAGAACTACCTTAAATGACAGAAAACATCTTTGGAAAAAAATGAATTGACATGTTTTTCAATGTTTTAGTTTTACCCTTGCCCCGTTCCAACTCTTTCTCATGCCGAACTCCTAAAACTGCGCTGCAATGTTACTGCTTTCAGCATAAGTGCATGACGCCAAAAGGCCTTTCACATGCACACAGAATGCCTGACATCACTATAATACATCCATGAGAATGCCACTGGATGGTATCAATTAAGATAGGCACACAGCTGTTGGCAAAAGAGAGAGGTGGTGCATGGGTCCAACAAACAACAGACTTTAATGCAGAATCCGCTGTTCACTTCCTGTGTGAATGTGATGATTTTTGTATACACCTTACCATGTGCCTCCCTCCCCTAATCCTATCTGTGCCACTATGCGAGTTTGTTGACGTTCCAGTGTTGGTTGCCACGTGCTGCTGTAGCTTCAACATAACCAGGTGTGGTTATCCCACCATGTGCATTTGTTGATTTCATGGTAGCAGCATCCTGGGGAAAAACTGGGTTTATGGCCTATACTGTAGCCAGCCAGCAGGGGGCGATCAAGATGTTTGGCTTCACTTTTGATAAACTGTCATGTTGTCCAACAGACAGCCAACAAACAAATCATGGCTTTTTTCTAAATTTTAAATTATCCAACTTTGCATTTATTTGTTAATATTTAAACACACGCTATTTATTTATTAGATCTGATAACAAATTGAAAATAATCAAAAAAGAAAAGACGACAGGGCGAGTCCACTGTTGCTGGGGGTGTGTCTGTGTAGGCTATGTTCAGCCCCTACAAGATCTTGCAAAAATTTTATTCAAACAGAAACTGTAGTGTTTCACAGGCACTCTGCCTTATAAAACTGCAGGGTTAAACTCTGCTGTTCTGCTCATAAGGCTTTTTGATATGGAAAACATACTTGCATAACCAATGCATGTGTGAAATGTAAACAAAACATGTAAGTACAATAAGTAAAGATTTAGGTGACATGTAGTTCATATAGCTGCTGATTGGGAAACACATGTAACACACCCATCAAACGGGAGAAAGCTTGTTGTACACTGTTTCAAGGAAACCAAAGCGAAACAGTGCAAAACATTTTGAAATTAAACGTTTGCCACACTCTGCTGTGTTGACTACTTTCAGTTTAATCTATGTGCGTACATAGTGTCTTACGGTGCAGAATGAAACCTGTGGGAAGAGGGAAGTTGGGTGGTGGCTGTCTATGTATTTTAACAGCAACTGCCACTTTCGACATTCAGTCAGGGTCAGAAAACTCTGTTTAAGATTTTTTTGTTCGCCAGAATCAATATATACGCACACAAAGAAAAATGCTTCAATACTGTTTTTATTTTGCAGGCAAACGTATAAAAAAGGAACAGGGGCAAAAGTGTCCTTCTCTGTGTCAATGATTTCATTTTACATTTCTACCAGATATCAGAAGTGTAATAAAAAAGATTAGATGTTAGCAGATCAAAATTTATTTCATATGTGTCACTGTACTATCTGATGGATTTTTTTTCTATTAGCTGACCTGAAAAGATGATAAAAATCACATTCAAGCAGGAAACTTGCAGATGAACAAGTTCTGGCCTGTCAGTTATCAAAATGAAAGTAGATACAATAAGATAAGAAAAGAGAACTGTAAGAAGGAATTCAGACAAGCTTGTTTTTTGCGGAAGTTCATACAGTGTGAAAAGAATAAGCAAACAAATCGTTATTGTGCCAGTTTGAAATGTACCCTGATGGGGGAGCATACCTGCTGTCAAAAGCACAAGAGAACACCTATTTTATATGCCATACTAGAAAAATGGTTGGATTGAGTAGGAATGACATGCTATGACCCCTCTTAGCAGCTCAACTGATCATCACAAAACAATGCAATACAATTTATATGCATATATACAGTCAAAATATGTATTGCTACACAAGATATGACTTTGTGCTGACATGAATGCAAGAGGCACTCAGTGAGTTGTTTTTTTTAAGTTGCCAATTATTTTAAGATTTTATGTTGCAAAGTTAGAAAACAAATCCTATTTCCAATTGTCTGAACATTTTTAAGAATTTTGAAAGTTGACTTGATGAATAATTTCAGTGCATTTTAAGACTTTTATTGGAACCATGCTTTCAAATAAAAAATATTCAAACTTTATACAGGAGTGAGACATGGGCCTTTATTTGGCTTAATTTTTTTTTTTTTTTTTTGATACATATTATGATATTTACAAAGTCTAAGTTTACCTTTTGTTCTTTTTTAAAGACCCTATCAGACCCTAAAATGGGTGTTTATTATTTGGGAACCCTCAGACCCATATTTTCAAAACTGTATGTTAGCCTTATCTTTGACAAAAGTTAAGATTTGTTCTAACATGAAATTATTGGACAACATGTATTGCATGTAGCCAGCAGGGAGTATAGCTCTATTTAGTTATACATCTAATGTTTTCACAAAGATTTGTGGTTACTTTAGTTTACAGAGGTGAATTGATCCCTCAAGTAAATTGAAACCAGGATGGAGTGGCTCAGTGAAAGTTGTACAGACTGTGTACAGGTGGATCACTGTTCCAGAGGAGACCTCAAAAAAGGACAAAATACCAGCTGGCCAGTCCAGATACACTCCTATGGTATCTCTGTATGTTCTTCGATCGAAGTGCTGACAAGAATTGTTGTGATTAAAGGAGCCGTTACCAAACCAGCACCAAGACTTTTCATTATGTCCCAAAGTATAGTCTCCTGTACAGTCTCCCATCCTGTCTATACTTTTGTACGCCACTCCAACATTAGCTTTAACACACTCGACCTCCCAGTAATGGCGCCCGGTCAGACCCTCCTCACACAGCACTTGAAAAGTAGCAAATCTGTCTGGATTTTCAGGATATGGCTGCTTCTCACTAACATATGTTGCCTTTTTGTTCTCTTCACTCAAAATTATAGTCACGCCCGCTGTGTTGGGGTCCAGTGTCAGATCACAGGCATCTGAAATCAAAAAGAAAGAGCAGTTATTTAGCGGAGTATTTTTGCTGTGTAAGTGTGATCTCTGATTGTTTAAGTATCATTAAATAAGAGGTGTCTTACATCACAGTCAACAGATTAAGACATTGGAATAGAGTCAATACAACTATCAAAAGACCACTTTCCCTTTCTATTATGCTGAAAACCACACGAGTCACGTAGACAAAATCCGCAAGACTTTATGTCTCTAAATGTGCTGCAGCTAAGCCGCAGCCAAGCTGCTCTTGAGCAGCGCTGCTCTTGCAGGCTGTGTGGCTGTTCTAACCTGTAAACACGACACTGCAATAAAAAAAAACAACAGGTTCTGGGGCGCCTGGTGGCTCAGTGGATAGAGTGGTGCCCCACATATAGAGGTAGTGTCCTTGCCGCAGCAGCCGCGGGTCCAATTCCAGCTTGGAGCTTTTGCTGCATGTCACTCCCTTTCTCTCGCCCCCTTTCACACTTAAGCTGTCCTGTCCATTAAAGGCATTAATCCCCAAAAAATAATCCTAAAAAAACCCTAACATGTTCTGTGATAAAACGGATATCTGTGATAACAGGACAAAAGTCCACAGGTAATCAAGCTAATCCATGAATGTGCTACTGCTATTCAACTCCATTGTGCATTCTCTTTTTTGTTTTTTAACATTTGAAGCTTTTATTTAGGTTTTCAAATGAAGCTGTCAATTTATTTCATCACATTTATAGTATCATTATAAAATAATATATTAAAAAATATAATTAATCATATTCTTACACTTTCTCAGTAGCTTTGGGTCAAACCAATATTCTTCATTTTGGTCCACACTGATGGTAAATAGAGAGACAGCAGGGAACAACATCAAAAATATTGTTGCATAGACACTTATACTCAAACAAAGTGAATCTTGAATAATAAAAATGTGTAATATATGAGTAGAACAGTAGACAGTAGGCTGTTTGAGCATACTTGAGTTTTTCCAGACTGCAGCGTGAATCTCTCTGTATTTCGGTCAGCAGCTCAACTCCTCGACCTGTCAGGTGATTAAAGCTCAGGTCCAGCTCCCTGAGGCTGCAGTGGTCAGACCTCAGAGCCGAGGCCAGGGCAGCACATCCATCTCCTGTCACTTTGCAGAATGACAGCCTACAGAAACCAAACCACTGACATTTTAGGTGTGTGGTACATGCCCTTATCAGCAGCAATTTCCACTTGTTAACATGACAATGACCCCTATTTGATTCGTCATTTATCAGGCTCTCCCTTTGGACTTGTAGCACCATGCATCACACAAACTGACACTTTCAAAGCAGGAGGCAAACAATACAAAGGGTAAGCTAAGCTTGTGTACCCTCTACATAGAGAAATTATGTTTAGAGGTAAATTTGAAACTCCTTTTTAAGGCTGTATAGAGGAACAATACTGCTGTGTTGGCAATTTCAAAATGCAGAATCCGTTTATATCAAATAGTAAAGTGAAAGTGAATAAGAGCTATTTATTACACTGACCTGAGTGTTTTCAAAACACAGTGTTGGTTTATCAGAGCGTCACAGAGCGCCATCACTCCTGAGTCCTGCAGGTCATTGTAGCTGAGGTCCAGCTCCGTCAGGCGGGAAGATATGGAGCCGAGTGCTGAGGCCAAAGTCTTACAGCCATCCTCAGTGAGTCTATTATGTCTGAGACTGAAAGACAAACGCAGGAATATATATTTAGTTCAAACTGCTGCCACTGTGATACACTCCCAGGTAAGATGATGATTTTTTTTCCAGGTTTATCTTATTTATTTTTTGTATATATTTTTTTTAATCAACAGTTTTGAGAACAGTACATTCAGTGGTCAGTACTAAAATTTACAAATGAAAATACATGAGACAAGTAGGCACAAACCAGACGGACAAAAATCAAATCAAATCAAACCAAATAGACACAGGTATAAACACACACGGGTTACTTAATTAGTTACATAATAAAGCTTTAAAATTTGCAGAAATTAATAGTTTGGGTTAATTCTTTTAAATTGTATATAGTTTATATGATGTTTATCTTTGGGAAGGTGGTACCTCACCTCACAACCCAGAGGTCCTGTGTCCATGCCTCGAGGTCAGAGCCAAGTCTGATCTGGTGCGGCATCTGACCTGTCAAGACATGGACACAGGACCTCTGGGGTACCACCACATGCCACGGAGGCTCAATGGGATTGGCATCTGGGGAATTTGGAGGCCAGATTGATGCCTTGAGCTCCTTGTCATATTCCTTGGGCTAGTTTTTACAGTGTGACATGGTGCATTGTCCTATTGGGGGGCCACTGACACTGATGGGTGTACTTGATCTCCGATGGTGTCTGAGGGGGTGGTGCATGTTAAGTAAAATCCATATAAATGCCAGGACTCAAAGTTTCCCAGAGAAACATTTCAAGGTACCAAAATAACTGAAGGTATTCACGTCACATCAGTGGTTTTAATGTTTTGGCTGAGCGGTGTATATTTCGGTTCATTCTTTTTCTATTTTGAATGTTTTCAACAATCTTGTACATACCTCAGTACCTCCAGAGTGCAGTTTTCATTCAGCAGCCAAGTAGAGAGAATCTTCATTTCCGCATCTTTAAAAATGGTGTAATTCAATTCCAGCTCTCGGAGGTTACTTGGGTTCGATGTGAGTGCTGTCACCAGTTCCCTGCAGATTTCTGTAATCCTAGAATTTTTGTTCAGTCTTTTGGTGCAGAGATGATAAAAATGCCATTATGTTAAGAAATACAGAAATTGGTTGTACTGTCTGTCTCTACCAAACTGATTCATGATCCAAAATAAGTTGACATCAGCTAGCTGCATAGTGGTTTCAGGATTAGAGCTTTAACAACAATGATACATCTATCAAGAATTACTTATTCAGACAACTGGACTGGCATTTTTTAGCAGGACAGCAATTTAACGATGTGGACCATGTTTTTGTAGAGCATTTCTGCCAAATGACATGGCCAAGAACCTTTTATTCTTACTTAATTTTTTGAGGGAAGTTGTGTGAAACTTACCTGAGCTTCTCCAGTTTAGGGCTGCATAGCCCAACAGAAAGAAAAGGGCATAAAAAATGTTCCAGTATGTTTTCACTCAGCTCCAGTTCTTTTAGATTTGGGAGGAACAATTTGACTGCTGATGCCATACTTTCACACTGTGTTGATGAGTGCCCTCTACCTGAGAGACTACACAAAAGCACATGAAATCTGTCACATGAATGCATGTATAAATGTTTCTGGACAAAAGGGTTAACTGACCAACTGACAGGTTGACAGACCAGCCAACATTGCCTTCCCTAAGGCCATGCTGCTGGCATGACCAACACTGACTGAAGGTGTATGCAGTTTAACATTAATGTCTTATGTATAGCCTCATCCTAGGTTGACTATCTGTATGCACATTATCTGTTTTTGTGTATTAATCCTACAGGATAAAACACAGAAGCACAGTTAAATGTAGAAAAATGACCTCTTTTTTATATATTTCACTTTTTACACAAATGTATGGCTAGAATGCACTAAAAAACAACAGAGAAGAAAAAACAAGTAGCAACACAATACAATTAATGATGGCTTTACTCACCTCAAAGCTTCAAGTTCACACTGAGAGTTGAGCAGCCCATCAATGAAGGTGTCTACAGTGTTCTCATAGAAGTTAGTGTTCGTCAGGTGTAGTTCAGTTAGCACAGAGTTTGGCATTCGAAGAGCTGAGGAGATTGTTTCACAAAGCCATCTTTGGAGACACACCCCTGAGATCCTGCAGAGAATTAAAAAAGATCAGGTAAAGTTTTGAAACCAACATGTGTATTAAAGTAATCCTATCATTTAGGTCCCATGGCACACAACATCTGTTTTGCTTTATTGTATGTTTGTTTTTACTAAATTAAACAATTAAAATAAAACATTTCTATTCTATTCTAAAAGTTTGGAGCCCCTACGGCACATGAGAGGAGGAAAAAAAATTGATGGTTGAAAAATATAAAGATAATTACTTTTGCATTTTCCCGAGAAACTTTTGTGTCCGATTTGTCAAGAGGTCTGCGTGGTTATACTGTAGCAGCCTTGTGTCCTTTCCTTTTTAGACAATTTAAATAAGGTGAACCCAAAATATTCTTAGGAGAATGCTTGAGTTTTTTTTTTTTGTTTTTTTTTTAGTACTTCTCCCCTCCATTTTTTTCCACCTATTTTTGTCTCCCCAATCTTTTTCTTTCTCTTTTTTTCCACCCATCTAGGTTTTTCTCCCCTACTTTTATTTTGTTTGTTTTTTCGCTCGTCTTTGTTTTTTCTTTGTCATATTCCCATAGGTGCTCCTTGACAGAGTGATTGCATGTAACACAAATATACTACTGTTTGGTAAACATCTCACCTCACTTTTCTGCTGTTCCTCACAGCTGGGAGAAGCCTGAAAATACCTTTTTCTGTTGGTCTGTATTTCTTCATGTTGAACTCATCAAGAGGTGTATTTGACATTAGAATTGCATCGGCCAGAGCTGAGCACTGAACTGGGGTGAGCTGTGTTTCTGGGACGTGATCTGGTTTCAGAAACTTCTGCACAGTATCGTGAAGAGAACTGTCTTTCAGCTCAATCAGGCAGTGAACAAGGTTCAGGCATCTTTCAGGTGAGCAGTCCCCTAAATCTATTTCTAACAGACTTTTCCTTATTTCCACGACAACTGCAGAGTGTTCCTCTTCCTGCTGAATCAGGCCTTGAAGCAGTTCTTGTGTTGATTGTAGGGACATGCCAATAAGGAACCGAAGGAACATGTCTAGTTCTCCTGTGTTTCTCAGAGTTGAATTAGCAATTGAAATTTCTATCAACTCATCCAAAGGTAAATCAACTGGATCTGCATCCAAGGTAGACTTCAGTTCCTCAACAGACCCTCTGAGGAGATAATCCATGAGGCTTACAGAATCAATTTTCTTTCTTGCAAAGCTGCGGTACACAAAGAGAGCAGCAAAGTACTCCTGGACTGTCAGATGCACGAAGCAGTAGAGTTTCTTTCTGTTGAAGACACTCTCTTCTTTGAATATCTCCGTGCACAACCCGCACTGAACTCCAGCTTTGTGTATGTCAATGCCATAGTTTTTTAGATCATTGCCAGTAAATATGATTTTGCCTTCATTCAAATGCTCAAATGCCATTCTGCCCAATTTAAAAATGAATCCTTCATTCGACTCTAAAATCTCTTCTGACTCATCCTTATGTTCGTATTTTTCTGCGGCTACCTGCATTTGAATGCAAAGGAAGTGCGTGTACATCTCAGTGAGAGTTGTAGGTATCTTTATGTCTTCATCTTGATTCTTGTCCATTTTGAGCAGCAAGTACGCAAGAACTTTTGCCGCAATCCAACAAAATATGGGTATGTGACACATGATGTACAAGCTCCGGGACATCGTAATATTGTTGATGATTCTCTCGGCAACGGCCTTGTCCTCAACTCTCTTCCTGAAGTACTCTATTTTTTGTGGATCATTAAATCCTCTGACCTCAGTCCACTGGTATACATGCTTGCGAGGGATGCGCTGAATGGCCCCTGGTCTTGAAGTAATCCAGACGAGAGCAGAGGGCAGGAGATGCTCCCGGATTAGGTTGGTCACCAGAGTGTCCACTGATGATTCCTTGCTGACATCTGTCAGTCTTCTGGTTTTTTCAAAGTTCAGTTGAAGCTGGCTTTCATCGAGACCATCAAAAATGAACAGAACTTTGTGATTAGCAAATATTCTTGCAACTGCTATGCTCTTAAGTTCTGGATGGAATTCTCTCACAAGTGTGACAAGGCTAAACTGTTCTTCTGTGACCAGATTTAGCTCCCTGAATGGTAGCACAAAGATGAAGTCCAAGTCCTGATTGGCTCTCCCATCTGCCCAGTCAAGGATGAACTTCTTCACAGAGACAGTTTTTCCAATGCCGGCAATTCCTTTTGTCATCACTGTCCTGATAGCTCTCACTTCACCTCCGTCTTGCCCAGATGAAGCCCTAATTTCTGGTGTACTTGTAAAGATATCATTGCAATTGATTTTCGTGCCCTCTGCTGTTTGACACCTCGCCTTATCTTGAATCTCCCAGATCTCATGTTCTGCATTGATACGTTCACTCTCTCCCTGTATAATGTGAAGCTCAGTGTAAATTTTGTCCAATGATTTTGCATCCTTGTGATCTTTATCAGTGCCTTCAAACTCAAATCTGAACTTTTCCCTGAGATATGCTTTGTGCTTTGTGATGACTTCCTTGATGACATCTTCCGCTGCAATGAAAGAGTATCAAAACATAATCAGAACAGTTTCTTAAAGACCACATCAGTATTCTGAACTGTCTACTAGTGATGGTGCAAAAACTAAACACAATAATCTTTTTGATCGACTCTTTTTAGTGTCCAGTACATACAAGGGATTATACATCCGTAATGTGTCATAATGTGGTGCAGAAACAGCACCGAATGAACAAGTGAGGACCAATTAAATCAGCCTAGTGTTGAGACCTCAAGGCCAATAGTGCATTCACACGCTCCTCAAATGACCATTTTTCCAACTTTGGTGTGCTAATGAGCTTTAAGTTGTAATGTGAAAAAAATGGATGCTACAAAGATGTGTTGTATCTTATTGATCAGAGCATTTAAATAACACAGAATCAGAAACAACAATCAAACAAACAGGTTAGCCATGAAATATGAACAGGACCTAATTATTCGGATTATTCTGACACTACATCAGTGCAGCACAAGGCTGTGGAGGGATGTCTACTTCTTGCCCCTCAAAGAACAACAAATCTTGAGCTTACAGAACTAACTACAAACAAGGTGGTTGCTGAATCTATGCATTTAAATTAATATTTTCTCCTTATTAAAGTTTTGTGGTGTGTCAAATGTAATTTTTATGGAGTGTGAGAAATGAATACATATTTTGCAAAAGTATCAAAACTTGAAAGGTTCAAAGGGTCTGATACATTTATATACATCAATTCAAAGCAACCAATTCTGTGAAAAGAATCAGTTCATCCATCACAACATTTGATCTTGTTACTAATGCATTAAATTGCAACAATGTTTTATTACAAAACTGTGCTATCACATAGACCTTGGTCAATGTTTTATGGCTGAATACTATCTGTCATGGTTGCACAAGTCGGGTTATTACAACACTAACCATTCTAAACATCAGAACTGATGAAATGACATAAAGATCAGAGTCCACACACTAGAATATGCTCCCATACCACAAAGGTGACATTTTGAGCAACATGCTCTTCACCTGACATCTGATGAAGACTTAAGCTTCAAAAAGTCACCTTTGTGGAAGCATCTACTGACTGATCTCTTGTCCATCACCTAATATTTTAATTGTCTGATTGTGCATGCTTTTGCATATTTTTTTAAAAACTCTTAAAAAAGACCTCACGTACTTTCACATGTCTCCGGCTGAATGTCCCGGAGGATGTTATAGAAGGCAGATTTGGCTGTTACAGTTGTGAGGGTCTTGTAGAGCTCTCGCATCTGCTGCTGGGTGGTCCTGGCGGCCTTGATGTTGTCGTACATCTCTTTATGCATCAAGTTCTGCTGGAACATCTGATCCGCTATTGTTATCACTAAAGTAACGTTCTGAATAAGCTTAGCCCTGTTGTTGTCCACCCAGTCAGCTTCTTTAGTAAAGATTCAAAAAACAAAGACAATGTCAAGTTATCATATTTTGACAGAATTTAATAATGTGCATATTTTCGTGATGCAGTATTTTATAATCAGCAAGTGAAATCAAGATGTGATTCTCAAACTTGAACTCACCTTTCTCTTCTGTTGTGGCTGAAGTAGAATCACTGGTTTCAGAGTGGCATGGACTGATAAATAGCAAAAACAATGTAAGAGTTAACAGTTAGCAACATTTAGAACTACATGTATTGGTAGCAATTGTCATTTATGTACACATACTAGTACTGTTTTAGTGTCTTACCTCGGGTTGTTAACTTTATCAACAGGGTATTCACGTGCCAGAGCACTGCTCCTCTCACTACGACCGCTTTTTTCAGAGGAAGTTTCTCCTTCTTGCCTCCTTGAAGTCTCCTCTTGTGTTGTCTCCTTTAAAGCTTCTCCCTCCTTCTGCAGAGATGGCGGTCTTTGGAGGAGAAAAGATGTTTCACTACTTTTCACTACAATTTCTCATTTTGAAAGTATTAAAATGTCAACTAGTTTGAACAAATAACATACTCCACTACAAACATAGCTGTCCTGAGAACAGCAAATCTTGGTTTCATTTTGTAGAGGGTTGATAGATACAAACTGCTTTGAAAGTGAAAGTAAAAAACAAGAACATTTTTAATCTGCATCCACTTTGTATTAATAATTAATTTGATACCAAAAGGGCCTTAAATGTGATGCAGTAAATTTCTAACAGTTGCAAGTTTTTTTTTCATGCCAAAACACGCAATAACAACCTTCTTGTGTTGCAAGTAAAAGCAGAGTTTGTCTGATTTGTATTTTTATTCCTCAAAACTCTGAAACAAGTCTTGATGCTGTTGGTTTTACCAAAAAGCTATGTTAGATATTTAATTTGAATATTATTCTGCAATTTTCTGTATACATACATGCTGCTCTTTTCACTACAACTGCGTTTCTCAGAGGAAGTTTCTTCTTTCTGGTTCTTCTTGCTTTTCCTTGAAGTCTCCTTTTCTGTTGTCCCCTCTAAGGCTCGCCCCTCCTCCTGTAGAGATGGACTTCTTTTCTCTATGGTAGAAACATCATCTTTCTTTCGGTCAGGTTTGTAACTGTCATGTTCCTTGTGTTTATCCCTCTGGTGCGCAGAGCTTTTGCCCCCCATGACGTTGTTTCTTCAGTGTCAGCGCAGTGAATCTGTGATTTGGAAGATATTTAAATGCCAACAAATTTGGACAAATAACATGTTCAGCTACAAATATAGCTACCCTCAGAACCGCAAAACTTACTTTCGTTTTGCACAGGGTCAATAGATACGCATTGCCTTGAAAGTAAAAGTAAAATATCAAAAATGTTTTTGATCTGCATCCATTTTGTGTTTATGATTAACTTGATACAAAAGGGGTCTTATATGTGATTCAGTAGATTTGTAACAGTTGTAAGTTGTTTTATTCACATTAGTGCACACAATAACAAACTTCTTGTGTTGAAAGTAAAAGTCTGCCTGGTTTGTATTTTCATTCTTCAAAACTCTTAAACAACTCTTGATGCTTTTGATTTTACTGAAACTATGTAAAATATTTAACTTAACTAATCATCTGCATTTTTCGGGATACGTTTAAATATCTATTTTCACACAAACAGGCACAGATACATTCAATTAGGTAGTTTTACCTTTCTGTCAGAGGTCCTGTGGTAAGCTGCAGCAGGAAATGAGCATGTTGCGTTTCCATTAGGGTGTATCAACAGTGAACAATACTGCAAATACAAAAGACAACTTTGATCAGACACAGGAAGCCCAACAGTTGGTGGGCGGACCAAGCTGTGTGTGAATTTTGAGTGTGTGTGAGTTGCAGGAAGGAGGGTGGAGAGATAGAGAGGGAAAGGAATGCATCTATTACAACACGGAAACTCTGATTCCAAAGGACTGACTTAAAATGGTATTTCACTGAAAACTGTTTACTTGACACATGATGCAGAATTATTAGTCTTCTTTAAGATTTTCCAAGAGTAGAATTACCGCCTCCGTATTCCTCCAAAAATCAATAGAGGTTACAACTGTAGTTTACATCCATGTCTCTGAAAACATGCACGCTTCACACACATCTTCCTACAGCTACAATCGGGACAGTTTCAGGGTGTGCACCCAAGATCAGTGACACAGTACCTGATCATATGTCTCCATTTCTGTTTCTGAGATATGATCAGATGATCATGATCATGGCCAGGAAAGTGTTTTTGCACAACATTATGATGTCGAGGTTGAAGCTTACGTTGAACTTTTGGATATAAAATGCCATTGCTTCATCATTTTATTCTTTTAGACATCTGTGTGAAATTTTGTCAGAATTACCATTTGAATTCTTGAGCTTTGGCCAAAAACATGTTTTTTTGTGAGGTGACTGATCTTGACTCATGACTGACCAAAAATTCTAATGAGATCAGAGTCTATTTGGACATTTCTGCTAAATTTGAGGAATTTCCTCATGGCCTTTTTAGATATTGTGTTTACGAGAATGAGACAGATGCAAGGTCACAATGACCTTTTGACTACCAAAATCTAATAAGTTCATTGTTAAGTCCCAGTGAATGTTTGTGCCAAACTGGAAGAAATTCCCTGAAGGCCTTTTAGAAATATTGCGTTCATAAGAATGGGATAGATGGACGGACGAAAACATAATGCCTACAGCCACGGTTAACAATGATGTGGAGGCGTAAAATCAATGTATGGACGCGTACTGAAGCAGTCCCTCTCAATTATCACTTTTGACCCAGTGGAGGCGTGTGGCAGTGTTTTTTTCTGCAGAGACTTTGCCCTCTGCTGGTATTTTCTTATTTTTTGTGTCCGATATTTTATGGGCAATTAGACCCACAGAACTCAGGTGAGGTTGGGCCTTTATGAGAAGGCAGCAACCAGGTGCCAGGCCATAAGCAGCAGGCATCCAGGAGACACAGCATCGAAAAACACAAATATAGAGAGGCAAACAAGCTGTTGTGAATGAAGTACCTGAAAGCCATACTTGAGTACAAGTACAGATATCTTACCTAAGAAATGACTTTGGTAGAAGTTAAAGTCACCCAGCAGAATATTACTGTAATAATAGCCTTTAATTATCTGATATTTATTGTATTTAAGTATCAAAAGGAAATTAAACAGCAGTCAAAACAAGGCCAATTTGAAGGATTTAAAGAACAAAATCCAATTTGTCCTTCTCTCCTATTACTTTATTCATACAACACCTCTTCCTTTCTTCCTTCCTTCCCTATTTTGTAGTAAGTAACTAACATGCGTAGGGTAAATGGAGTGAAGTAAAAGTAAAATTTGACAGAAATATAACAACTCAAGTACAGATAGTCCCAAAAATACTTAAGTACTGCAATTATTATTACTTCATTACATTACACCATTGAAAACAAGAGTGAATCTGGCTGAGATTGAAAATGCTTGAAGCAAGGGGGCCAGAAGCAGGGAAGGGGGTCATAAGCCGACCGTACCTCCCTACGTGACATTCGCTTGAAATCAAGGATTGCTGTATCACAGCTAGAGTGATCCCATCGCAGGATGGTCTCTAGTTTTAATATCACAGTTGTTTAAGTGCATTAAAAAACCGTAAGGTTGTTATATTTTTGCTCTGCAAAGCAGATTTTAGTGGAGGCAGGAGGCAAAATCACACCATCCTCCCATCATGGATTTATAAGTGCCTATAAAAAGTATCCCCCCTTAGGACTTTGTCATGCTTTATTGTTTTACAACATTAAACTGCCAACCAACAATAAGACCATAATCTCACCCTTGTACTACAAGACACAACAAGTACTAGTAAAGTGTCAGTGGTGCAGCCAAGTGTTTTGAGTTTCAAAATAATCATTGCAAATAGATTAAACATTTAGAGAGGAAAAGTGAAACTATTCAGCCTAGTAGACCAATGTCTATCACTGTGTTTATCAGTGTTTATTTGCACATAGAGCAGGAAGTAAGATTGGATCGGAAGTGGTCTCCTGAGACACATGTGGAGATGCATTTTAAAGCGCATTTTTCCACACCTGTCAGCAGCAATTCTCCTCTGCTTCCTTCTAATCACATGGAGAGCTCTGTCCCTGCTTGCTTGTGTGTCTCTGGCTGTATGTCTGTGTCTGCTCGTCTCTCTCCCTCTCTATTCAGACGCAACTGACAAACATTGTGGAATCGCTGGATACATATTTATCATTTATCACAATCATATCATGTCATATCTAATACAATCTTTACATTGTTCAAAATTGAGTATTCAGTGTTTTTTCCGGCCAGATTTGCAAGCAGCTCATGGAAAAATAGACCAGATGCGAAACTATCGCTGCAGATCGCAAGCCTGTTGTGGAGCTTGGGGCCGCGTCGCGTCCAGTGTCAATGGTCTGATAACTCAACACGGGCACCGAAAGGAAGCAGGCAGCGCTTCATGGAAAACTGTCTGCATCTAGTGTGTAATGCCAGGTGTGAATAGACAGACATAGAGCTGTCCACTTGTGATTTAATCACCCGACACACATGTTAATATTTGGTATAAGCAGAGCCAAAGTCTATTTAGAGGCTCCACAGGCCCTAAATTTGAGGTTTGAGCTCCTGTCTGTCAATCAATAAATGCTATACCGCTGTTTGTGACTCAGACCTTGAGTGGAATATGCTCTCCTCTGATCCTCCTTTTTAGCACAACATTAATTTTAAGAATTAGGTAGCAGAAACTACATTAATTTTATAGATAATCTGTGAAAAAGTAGTAAATTATTAGAGTTTGAAGGTAGAAACTTAAACATAAAAGCTCACAAAAATTACGGTGAGGAGTAGACCTATGTTATTTAAAGTACATATTTATGAAAGGGGTAATCCCATGCACATCATCCATTTTACAGGAGGAAGGGGACTAAGGAAGCAGGTCACCATTCTGCCAACACTTCACTTTAAAACTTTAAGGAACGCATTTGCTCCTTAATCACTCTCTCTGCTCCACCTCTGCTTTTTCTCTCTGGCTTCTCTGCACCATCTTTTTTTTAACCTCGCCCTCTTTTCATAAGCTCTCTCTCCTCTGCTGTCAGCTCTAATTAGGCCACTGTGTGTGCCCGTACGTGTGTGTCAGTGTGATTGTGGGTTTGTGTTTTTAAGTGGTCTTAGGAGGCCCATCACTCTGCTGTGCTTCCCCACAGGTTCCCGCTGGTCGAGGGAGACACACACATACACACAGACTATTGCTGATGCCGGGAGCAGGCTTTTGCTGTGGGTCTAATGACTCCCTTTACAGTTGCACTTCCACTCCTTCAGACACAGCATAATATCAAACTGTGGCTGACCAACGACACAAGCACAACAGCAGACCGTCTCAGGAACCTATAAGCCTAAATGGTTACACATTTATCAGTCTATACAGACTTTATACACACATTCTGGTCTGTGGAAGAGATATTAACTCTGCGGTCATGTGCCCTGTAAAGTAATGCAGGTAAGACAGATGTAACCCACTCCCAGGTGAGTACAGCTCATTATATGTTGGGAGGAGCTAAATATTGAGTGAAAGAACCTCAAGTGCAACACAATTAAAGTCAGGCAACAGTAAATTTTAGTTATGCATCACATTTACAAAAGGGGGAACATAAAAAAATGTGTCCCAAGAGAAACTCCTCCTTAGATGAGTTGGTTTGGTGCACTGTTCCTATACATATGTGTTCCTATATAGAGTGGGATTTAAAACTTTTTAAGACTTTTTGAAAGCTACAGAATTATATTGAAGACAGCGTTTGAGTAATTTTCCATTAGCTAAAACTTAAGGGAAAAACATGACGCCTACTTGAGACAAGAAAGATTGTTACCCAATTATTTATTGCAACATAAAATATGATGTTTTGGTGAGGCATTCTTTATTATTTTGAGATTTTACAATTCAGCATAAATCTTACTTCCCATGTCTCATCATTTTTAAGACTTCTGAATGATCTATTTAAGACATTTTAATTCCAATCAAGGCCTTATTTTTTTAGATGAATTGATTCAATGCCTTATTAGACTTTTAAGGATCCGCAGGAAACCTGGTTTGGTGAGCATCTTAGTCACTGTGTATTTTCCTTCTGTTGAGTTTTCTCTGCAGTTATGAGGGAAAGCCTGTATAAAAAAGCACGATTAGTGGGTCTTTATCAAGCCCCCAGGAACAGTGCCAGGCCCTGAAGCTGGCCAAACTGTGGAATTACAAACGCTGTGTGGCTCACATGATGCAACTGGGCCCAAAAATATTTTAGATTGTGAGAAAGACGACTGTAAATCAGCATCACAGTCACCACAAAATAAATCTTTTCACTACAAGAAATTGATCCATTTGGTCTGATAAAATGTTGAAAGTCTACATGAGCCGCAGGAGTGAATAATTTGAGTTGATAAGTTGATAGCAGGCTTATTATTCTGGATCCAGATTGTTATTCTGGATCAGTGAAAGCAGGCCACCCAAAGTGAGTAACACTAAGCTGAACTTGCTTTTTGATACAGATGTCAAGACTTAAACTCTGTCTGCACACATTACGTATGTCTGTTTAAGTTGGTACAAATCAAGGTGACTGGTACGGTCCTACCAGAAAGGAGATAGTTCATCAGGTTGTTTCAGATGTCCTGTTACTGGTTTAAGCTGGGATGCTCGCCTCCTATGGAATCTCCGAATCTTCTAAACTGGATCTCACTCGAACCTGTGTTTAAAAAAAGAGGCTTATAGTCTCTTCCCTGTATTCCTCAGAGGTTTTATTGTGTATTTTACAATACCTGCTCATTCAGTTTAGGGTTGCAGGCAGGTTTGCAGCCATCAAAGCTCCATTTGTGCCAATAGTTTAGACACCTCGACACATGGTAAGCCAGACATTCAATGGACACGCTCCAAAAGTATGGAGGACCAACCTGCCTTTATAGGGAGAAAAAGATTCAAATGCATCCATAAAAAGATTAAATACATCTGAAAAGTAAAGAAAATTTGACCAAAAAAATGTATGCACATGAAAATTAAAAAATGCACAAAATGAGCAGTAAATCTATCTAAAAAAAAACTTTATCTCAAAGTATCAGCTCACAACATTAAAGGTCAGTGTGTAGGATTTAGGCAGATATACTGGCAGTTTTCACACACCACGGAGGGGCTGCCACTGTAGTTAGCAGCACCTCCATAATGTGCAGTGTTTAAAAAAAACCCAAAAACAACATGAAACTGCTAAGATCAGCGTTTTTACTGTTATTTCTGTGGATAATTTAGCTGCTGTAAAGACCTCCTGAATGTCTAGTTTTTAAATTATCAGACAATAAAGGTGAGTATTGATTAGGAAATGCTAGGTTAGCATCCATCTCCGCCATGCCAAGCAGTGTCAGAAAAACACTGATCTATAACATGAAACTGTTTTCCATTTGTTTTAAAGGAGCAGATGTCTGTGGATAATTCAGCTCCCACTAAAAACCTCCTGAGCAATAAACATTTAAGGAACGCTAACCAGGATAAGTTTCAACTGATTGCAAACTGCAATCCTCACCATTAGATACAACTAAATCCCCCTAAATCTTACACACTGGACCATTAACTCCAACTTCTGTCATGGATTCATACGCTGACTGAACACTATTTGCCATTGTTTAGAGGTTCAGTTTGGAGAAGAACTGGCAGATAAAAGGCTGAATAGCACTATGTATGATTTGGGTGAACTGGCCCTTTAAGGTCCAGCCAGGTCTGTATGTAGGCTCATGCATCTTCCAAATTTTGAGTGACTGTGCCAAGCCTCTGTTGTGACTGATAGGCATTGTGTCCTGTCGTCTTCACTTACACGTACTGAATGTGAGACCTCGAGGCAGAGCGGGAGAGTGAGGAGATTGTCGACAGCTGCCAGCTGGCAAGAAAGCAGAACTCGATCAAGCAGGAAAAGGAAACATCTGGCGCAGCAAGTCAGAGCACAACCAGAGCTTACTGTGTACTTGTGAAAAACAAAAAGCACTGATTTTTTTGTAAAGAAATTAAAGAGTAGGGTGAGGGTGTCATCAGAGAGGAAAGGCGACGGCATTACCTGAAAGAAACCAGCTACATAAAAGCCAGATCCAAAACAGAGAGCCAACACCTCCCTCTGTCAGCTGCTTGTGGGCTGATCAATGGTACAGTGCAAATTAATACACTGCACATGTCCAGTGTCAGTTGTTTAGTGTGTGATAGCAAACTAAAACGCCACAAATGATGTGCTTGTAGTGTACACACTGCTATCAACATAGCTTTCACTGGTTGTTAAAGTCAGCTGGAATTCACCTACAGACAGATATTGTCACCAGACTTTTAATCATCTCAAATGTTGTCGAAAATTCTCTTTAATAGTAAATGGACTATACTTGTATAGCGAAGACTTTTCTAGTCTTTTCGACTACTCAAACCACACAGTAGTGGCAGAGGCTACCGTACAAGATGCCACCTATAGGTAGTAAGCATTCATACACATGCACACTCCGATGATGCGGCATCGGGAGCAAATTGGGGTTCAGTATCTTGCCCAAGGATACTTCCACATGAGGACATGATCCGATCAGAGGACGACCACTCTACCTCTGAGCCACAGCTGCCACAATGTGGTGTGTGGTGCAAAGACACAATTAGCATGCTCAATGAAATCTTTTAGGTTGGTTGTATACACGGCTTCCGTCTGACCAGCAGCAGAGTAAATAATACGAACCAAGTATTTGATTCATTGTATAAAAAAAAGAGAAGCAGGAATCTCAAATTTTGTGAAGCTGTGACATCCAATGTTTGAGTTTTAAACAAGAGGCGTTCCAAAACCATTCTGCCTTCAAGATTACCATTTCCAATACCTGAACTTGCATATTGAGTGATGCCAAGCACCGATCTGATAACAATGGGAAAAGAAAAAAAACCCAGCTGCATACTACTAGCCCTGAAAGGATGTAAATTGATTGATATTGTTATATGAGGCAGCTCAGTTTAAATCCTTTGTAAAACACAGATACATGCATACAGAGAATGAATTCTGTAGAAATTACCAAATTGTGGTTATTTTGCTAACAGTTAACATTACAGTTTTTGCTGGAATCAACTTTTTGTTGTTCTAAAACAGTAGTTATTGCTGGCTGCACAGCGCAACTTGCTGTGTAGGCCACTGTTTTGAAGCAGCAAAAGAAGACTTGATTTCCGCAAAAACACAATCGCTATGGTGCATAGACTTATGAACTAGCTGATGAGCAATCTAGCATTTTAGGAAATGGTGGAGGCATTTGTGGAAATTAGTGTTGTACAAAAATTGAATGAAAAACATACATAAAAACATTGTCAACTTTATTATCTAATTTAAAAAATGATCATTTTGTTATAGATTACTAACACTGCGTGAACTCTGACTTTGTCATATTAATGTGACAACTAATGGTTGTCTGTTTCTTTATGGATTAGTAGCCGTCTGCATTAGTGGCAGACAACCAAAAGAAAGAATTGCCTTAAACATGGCTATATAAGACGCGATCAAGTCTCATATCACAATATCGGTAATGATATAGAAATAATGCCCAGAGGACTCTGGGACACTGTTGCATATATACACCTTATCCTGGTTATTGCGCACTGCAGACTTCTTAAACAGGCGCTGCTTCAGCCAAGTAACCTGACAGAAATACATTGTAAACATACACAAGGGGACATCCAAAAACAACCACACAGTCCCGATGTATCAACCTCAAAGCACCAGGAATTGTTACTTCATGAGAAAACTTGGTAAATCCCACTTGATGAATCCTCATCTATCATCTGTCCTTTGACCCCTTATCCTGCTCCCAACTAGTCCGGTATGGATTTGGTTTCAACTTCACTGTAGGGTCCATATCGGCCAAACTTGTCTTTTCCTATCACAGCGACACACATCTTGTGCCCGGGCTTGTACTTGCTGACCATCACGCACATGGGCAGAGGTTTGGCCTCTACCTCACCGAGGGTGGTCCAGTCTCGAAAGACGCCGCTGCCCTTTTGCTTCTCCATACAAACGAATATGCTGCAGCCGGGACAGAGAGAGAGAAAACAAGAATGCGTAAAAATTAAGCAGCTAAAAAAAAAAAAAAGAATAGAAGGGCAAAGAGAGCTGTAGTGGAGACCAGTAACTGACTGCACTCTGCTTCCATCTGGTGGTCATACGTTGACATAAGCAGAATATTCCTCATACAGAAGTGTGTCAATCTTGACATCAACCCGACTCAGTGTGAGTGTTAAGTAGGCTTGGGCTTTATCTACTTGTATTTTTTCATACCTTTATATCGTCCTCGAATTTCACCGGGGTATACGGTGTCAGGGGGTATCAGTGTGCGGCGCTAAATTGACAGTAAAAATGGTCTTTTGATAATTATATTGACTTAATGCCATCTATCACAGAAATGATGAAATAAAAATATCTGTTTTATTTAACCTTTCCTGTTTTAGTTTCAAAATAAAAGCACTCAAACAAGATTCCTGTGTACAGAATCCCCTCCGTTTTTGACACAAGGCATTTTACAGTGAAATATCTGCAGGACTGTGTTGTTGACATTGCAGTAGCTTGTACAACTTCATAAATGATTGAAGTATTTGCTTTTTAATTGTGGACATACAGTAGTGATAACAGCACTGCAACAACACACGCTGTCAATGTGAACACACACAGCCCTCTGCTGCCTCTCACCTGTAACTATCCATGGGCGGTGCAGAGGGGTCTTCCTCCTCTACCTTCCACTGCACAGAGAGGCTGGCAGGTTTCCTGATGAGAGCCAGACGTACTTGTAGTTTCTGGGGGATGTTGTATGAGGCCGCTTCCATGTTCAGGGTGGAGGGGAAGGTGTGGGCAGGGAGAGGAGGATACAGGGGCCGTTGCTTAGGGTCAGAAAAGCAGAGAGTCAGTGGAGGTTAATGCAAGTAGCAAAAACTCAATTGTATTACGACTGTGGGTTAGCGAGAGCGACCGTATTACCTGCTCTGAGTCTGTGTGCATGGGTGTTACTGTTTTGCTTTTGCAAGGTGAGAGACATTCTGCTTTCACCTTTGCAGCCTTTGGTTCCTCATGCTGCTTGGACTCCTCAACAATGTCCATTTGTTCCTGCTCGTCTTCTGGCTCTTTCTTTATAAACTTGTTGAGTCCCTGTATTTTACCACATGACACACTTCAGAAATCGAAATAATTCTTTCACATACTTGGGTAGTGTGTCATTAGTTACACATTACATCTTTTTGTGTGGCATGTTTTGAAGAAGATATATCAAATAATGAAGCATCTCACCTCATAGCCAACAGAGCCATGATGGCTTTGTACCGCAGGCGGAGTCTCCTGACTTAAATCTGCTACGGCAGCCTTCAAAACTTAACACGGATTATGTGCAATGACAAGTAACAGGGGAAGGGAAAGGGAAGAGTAAAAAAAAAAAATTAAAACAATGTGGTTATTAATTCATGTACTCACTTACTTACATTATTTAATTTGGGTCATTATAACAGCTTATTGCGTCAGTTTTCCTCACTGCATAGTGAAAGGATGTCACCAGGAGCTACATACAATAAGATGGTTTAAAGTTGAGCTATTAAAACATTCCCACTCAGTACAGAACCATCTTACCCTCATTATCAGCATGCATCTTCTTAAGTGACTTTTTTGTGGTTTCCTGGACAGGAAAGGATAGACCAACTTAAAAATATAGACATTTTTCTTTCTTTTTTCCCCCCGAGCATTTTGAAAAATAATTTCCCAAATCTATTAATTTCTTGCAATTTGTGTGTCATTTCTTGCTAAGTTGCTCACTGACTTTTCCCCCCATTTTTTCAAAAGAAAGCAAGCCAATTTTCTGAGGATTCAAATGTTGGAAAACTTATAAGGCATCTGGATGCAGCAATATTAAAGTGATGTCGATCCAGGTTTCAACGGGTCAAACAAGGAGACTTTTTCACAATCAACACATCTGTATTTAACCCATTATTCCAAGATAATAGCTGCATCTTTACCATCATTCTGAAGAGGTCTCTGCTCCTGTCCATGCTCTTTTTGTCAACTGAAAAATAAACTTTCAGAAAATAAACACTTACGCAACCCACAAATGCAAATATTCAATAGCATGCACACGCTCACTGAGCTCTTACCCTGAGACACGGTCTCGGTGGTTTCATCCTCAGAGTCTTCCCTGCAGAGTTGGACATCAAATCAAATCGTGTCAGAATCCAAATTAATCCAAAGTACAAATTCACCTCAGGACCTAGATGAGGTCTAATGCGACTGAACCTGGCTCTACATACCTGCTGATCTTGGAAACGTCTGATGGCTGAAAGGCAAACATTTCTGTTCAGATTACATGTGGCAGTTTCATCTCAAACTGAACATCATTATTAAGAGTTTCTACCATTACATTTTCTACTTTAAGTAACCACACAAACCGGACAAAAATGTTATTGTTATATCAAGAATCTTGTTGTGTGTCCCAGCGTGTTCCCAAAAATTGCAACCGTATGAGTCAAACCTTTCTGTGTGTCTTTGTGATTTGGGCAATAGCTGCTTCTGCTCTCTTGGTTATCGTGTTAATTTGAGTCTGAGGAAGAGAAAAACATTCTGTAAAGATTTTTGGGATTTAAATCACCAATTCAGCTGTGAAACATACGCACAATAGATTCATGTTTTGTTCGTTGGGTTCAAAGTGATAGCACTTTAGCAGTATAACAAAAACATCGATTAAAAAAGGTGAGTGTGATGACGATAGTAAAAATCTGTGTACAATTCAAAAGGATTAAATCTAATGGGTAAAAAAACTGAGAAAGAACAATGAACAATGTAAGTAGTAAGACAGCAGGAGAATAGATGCTTAAAAGATTTAACAGCAGCTGTCAAATTAAAAAGGGACCGGGGAACGTGAAAGGATCAAAACAAAAGGAGAGAAAATGAAAGGTGAATATGTCAGATGTGCAATTACGCTAAAAATGTAGTTCACGCAGAATTAGTTGAAAATGTGCTCCACTATATCCACCGACCTCCAGTTTTTGCATGGAGCTTTCATAGTCGACCTCGCGGTCCAGCTGTTGAATAGTACCAATTAAACCCTGCAGCTTGTTTTCCCTCCTTTTCACTAAAGTTTGAACCTCCTGCTCGATCAGTGTCTGCAGCTGTGGACACACAAAAACACAAGATGGCAAACGCACAAACACAAGCGCATGGAGGAGCTGCACTGATAATTGAACAATATCGTCTCTTACTACAGATTGGGAGTATTTAATGTCTTTATCACTGGTGCCAGGGAAGGCTGAAGTGGAGGACGACCTCTTCATTCTTCACGCATACGCACAGACAAACACACACACACACACACAGAATTGCAAGATTTAGTTGGTGTTCAGCGATGATGTCTATAACTCTAAATTGAAGCATTTTTTTCATTTTGTACTCTGCAATTTGTGGAAATACACCCCAAAGCAAAGCAAGACTGATACATCTCTTTACATGAAAACACTTTAAAACTGCAAGAAAAACAATTACCATCAATTGGGTGAAACCTAACCTTCCCGCCACTGCTCAATGGTTGCAAAAAGTCAGACAAGTTTGTATGATGGCGTGCATGACAGCTCAACTACGACTAAAACTCCCTGTTTTAAAAGGAGACTGGCATCAGTGGTTGACTATCTTGGTTAGAAACCTTTTTATTTTCCTTACAGTTTTTTGTGTTTTTTATAATTTCCAGTTGTAGATGTTTGTATGTATTTGTGGGTGTGTATGTTGGTGTAGGTGTGTGTATGTATATATACATGTATGTGTGTAAATATTTAAATATGTATGAGTATGTTTGTATGTGGGTATATGTATATGTGTCTGCATATTTTTTTAAACTTTTATCCTTATTGTTTTTAAAGAAAATTATTTAAGTATTTTGAAGTTTGGTCATTCATGCACTCCTGCATGTATATCTGCATGTAGGTACATTATGTAAATCGGCATGTGTGTAGTATTCGATGTGTATACACACGAGTTGTGCTTAGGTGTATGAATATGGATGGATGCGTTTAATTGTGTTCATGGAGGGTGTATACATGGGTGTGTGTGTGTGTGAAAACAAATCTAATGGCGACAACTCCAACTCCTCACCTGACAAAACAATCAAATCATTTTCTTCACAAACTCCGTGTATCATGAGGTGAGTCAGTAGATTTACAAATGCTCCTTTAAGGGGTGAAGTATTCCTTTAATGTGCTTGATGCCCATTTACACTTAACTGCACATCCTTAGCGTCCCTTCAAACAGACATTTGATCTCTGAAACTGCTGTCTGAAGTCTCTACAAGGAAGTTGCTTTTAAAATACTTAAACTGTAAAAATATGCAGTTATTAGGTTTAAAGCTCACATACAAAGAACCAACATTTGTCATATTGATTCTCTTGTACTGTAAAGAGCACTGCGCCATGCTTAAGTGTTTTGTGGCTTACACACAGAGGAATATTTTAAAGCAGTCAAGTGCATATTTATTGCTATGGTGTATGGGGTACGCTGGGTTTTACTGAGACAGATAACGATAGCCTGCAACTTTATGTTTTATATTGTATAACAGTATGAGCACTGGATTAACCAGATGGCAGAACAATGCAGTTCAATTTCTATTTGCTGTGATTTATCATTAATCTTCAGATTTAAAAGGGCTGTAACTCAATTTTTACTTTGCACACAATGTAGAATGGTCAATGTAGAGGAAGGAACAGACAAACACAGTCCTCCCAAACAATTTGGGAGGCAGCCACTTGTCGCTACAGAGATTCACAAGATCTATCTCCTCAAATCCATCTTTTACACAACGCTGAAACCACTTGCTTTACCGGACCAGTGAGAAAATAAGCAGCAGGTCGTGCTAACGCTGGGAAAATAAAAACAGAATCATGATTACAGTCAATGATTCCACATTCCTGCTCAAACTCTAGACCAATTTGAATACATTTGAGAGTGACAAACATTTTTAAAGCTATTCTATGATCATGAACTTGTTGAAGGTTAACTCACACGTCCAGCAGATTCAGAGCCATCTCTGCATCAGATTTCCAACCCTTGGCTTTTTTCAGTTGACGCCAACTTTCACGTGCCACTCCAATGTTCACTCGACCGTCTACGTGCTTCCGAGCAGAAAGTCCGCATCCCCCGGGTTTGCTGGAAAGCTTTACCTTCTTTTCAGATGCTCTTTTGACGCTCTTGCAACCTTGAGTTTTATCTTTAGCGCGCGCCATATTGAGTGCACATGCAGAACGCTGTTGTGACACTGTCCTCAGTTCATCTGCTGGCAACAACAACAACAACAACATCTACCGTTAACTCTATGATGCGATATGTGCTACGACTGAACAATATGCTGCCCACGATAACATTATAATGATACACACACAGTGTTGTAATGCTATATAGTAAGACAGTTTCCTACTGTTCAGAAATCTGCGTAACGCTTTGAAATCTGGATCAAAATCATTTATCTTGTGCTTTGTTGAGACACCTTTCACAAGCTATTTAACCCTTGGAAATCTAAGCTAATTGGTTGGATAACTTTCAAAAAGGAAGTGAGCAATTTGGCAAGCAATGTCCAACAAATTGCAAGAAATGAGTAAAAATTAGAAGTAACAGTTTTGTTTTTTTAGGGGGGTGGGCGATTAGGATATTATCAAAAAAATAGGGAAAAATTATTTTAAATTATTTATAAATATTCAATTTATATGTTTGAAATTATGCAAGAGACAAAATGAATACATAGATATAGTGTGTATATATATACGTGTGGTTTATATTTTCAATGCAGTTGTATTTTTGTATTACCATTATTATTACTTTTTATTTATTTATCTTATTTTATTATTATTATTATCATAATTATTATTATTATTAGTAGTAGTAGTGGTAATAGTGTTTTTATTTATTTTATTTTTATTTTCTTTCACTTATTTTATTAGTATTATTAATTACTATTATTACTATTAATTTGTATTACTTGTTTCTGTTGTATTGTAAGGTTATGTTGTCTTGGACCCTAGGCGTCAGCTCATGGGGGATCTTACAGACACACACACATTTTTAATTTCAGCACTTTTTAGGGTTTTTTTTTTTTTTCTATTTTTTCACTTTTCTTTTAAGTGTGCTTACTTTTATCCTGTGCCATCAGGGCCTGCTGTAGGCATAATGAGGGCTACATGATCTGCATTAGTGTTTGGGTGGGTGGGACTCGAGAAGCATCCACATGAATGCCAGAACCAAAGGTTTTCCAGCAGAATATTGCAATAAAATAAGATGATCAACCGCTAATGATTTTACTAAGAGCGGTCAGCGTCAACACATTAATCACAATGCGATTAATCTTACATAAGTGCGTTAATCGCAGAAGATCCTGTCTAACATTATTTTTCGTTTCATTGTTTTATTTATTTAAATTTTTCAGGCAATTTCCTTGTAATTCGTACCCATTTCTTGCTAATTTTTTTTTTTCTTCATTGCTCTTTGCTTGTAATGTTTTTGAACCCATCTGCTCAGGTTTCTAAGGGTTAAAAGCACCTTATAATGTATCATTGTTATTTGCTGCATATGCAACGCTGTTTGTTTCCAACAAACAGATAATTGCACAATTTCAAAATGTAAAAATCTCAGCCGTTTTACTAACGTTAAATGTGAATTCAGAAAAGTTTTTCTCAGCAGGCTAACTAACAAATAAAAACCGGCTTCCTCTCGCAGTTTACTGGTATATTGGTGTTGATGTTGACAGCATTACGCTTTGGCTTGTCAACAACAAGCATTAGTTGCTAAATTAGTTGTCCGTTGGTTTGTTGAGTAACTTAAAGTAACTTCAGAAAACTTTAAGGAGGGTTGAATTACCGTTAGCTGAGGCTTTTAGCAAAACACTCGTATGTCCTGTCCTTAAAAGAGCTTGTAAGCTCGTGACTGGTAAATTATCCAACGTTAAAGAAGAAAATATGCAGCTAGCAGACACTTCTTACCTTACAAATACTTAAAATGCTGTTTTTGTACAACTTGTGACTGCAGTGCCTCAAATGATACTGGTTTTGCCAATAGGTAAAGTTCCGGTTCAATTTCCGCGCGGCTGCAAATACTTCCGGTCGTACTTTCTCCAGAATAAAAGCCTCATCTAAAAAAAAAAAAAAACTTCTTTTTTTTAAAACAAAGCAAATACATTTAAAAAAAAATTCCACCGGACCTGTGATTTAACTGTATACTATTATTTAATATATAGCTCTAAAAATAATATACGAATAAAAAAAATACATGCCCTCAAAATCATCCACACTGTACAATGGATACAGTTCGTCTGGATTGTTTATCCTTAATGTGTGCATTTATTTTTAATTTCTATAGACTATCCAAGCTATCTCAAAATTCAAAACAGTAGCATGCTTTAAAATAAACACATAAATAAAGAAATTAAAGCATCATCTCCAAAATTGTTATCAGATTAAAAAAATGAAAAATTCCCTGAAACCAAGCAAATCTATGTCAAAATAGTCCTTCTGACATGTGACAGGTTTTTGTTTGTGTTTTATTGCCAAATGCGTGTTTGATTTTGTATTAATTTCAATTTTTGTAGGCGTCCCAGATTTCTTGACACATCACTGTTTTGTTTTATTTGAGGGTTTTTTTGCAACTCAAAACAGAAACTGGATAAAAATACAAATAGAACAGAGAGGAAGGACAAGGATTGTGGGTGACCGAGAGAGGTTGGCAGAACTTGTAAACATCCTCATTGCAATTATAGAAAATTAGTCTCATTACATACTGTGTAATTGCTGTCAGCCAGACTTTTCCCACTGCCACTGAGTCTTTTAGCTTTTAAACACTGAAAATAAGAAAAGTAGTAATTCAGCATCGTAGCATGGAAGAGAGGAAAATATTGAACTTATTGGCTGTAAGAGGGCAAGGGGACACCCACAGCGTATCTTGAATATAGATGGATACTTGACTCTGTGACAGATCTGGCACACAAAGAAAATTTATTCATTGTAAAATACATTTATTGAGATCTACATCTGATTGGTGGGTCAACAGTAAAAAATAAGCACCTTAAAATTCTTGCAGGGGAGATAAGTCTTTGTTCCTGAATCTGTCGGAGGTTTGCCCAGTCTAATGTTTCGAGATTTAAGCAGCAGGATTCACCGAGCCGGGACAAGTGCATTCTTTCCAGGAGTGCCTCACAGGAGCTTGTAGCAGTCTGCTCTGTAGACTGAAACCATAAAACTATTGCCTAAACATTGTGTAGTTTTCTATAAGTCCACTAGGTGTCAATAGCAGACAAACATTTTAGTTTGATGACAAGAATACATGAAAGCACAGCATGGTTTTACAGATAACAGAAGCAGCCACTGATGTTACAACACCGGTCAAAATTTAAAGCACATTGTGATATAATTTGCACAAAATTGTAAAGGCAAATGAGCCTGTAACATGCAGCAACACTCCCATTTAACATGAAAAACCTAAAGCCTTTGTCAAGAGCTTTTGTATAAATCCTATGCAGATAAAAGAAACTGTTATTCAATTTAAGTTCCTCAAAACATTGACCATTTCAACATGTCTCCATCATAAAGCAACATGATACTATCAGTCAATCAATGTGGAATTAATACTTCATTGAGCATTAGAAACATTTCAACAGCAACAAAACATGTTTAAAAAACAAATTCCCTATAAATACAGTTTTGACTTCAACAACTCATATGCTCATTTTTCACTGTGGTCCTGTGGTTATTTGTATAGATCTATATTGACTAAGATACAGTACATCTACACTGACATAAAACACAGGAAAACTATCACAACCATAAACCAAAAACATTTTAAATCCAAACCAAGAGTAGCTCTGATGACTCTTCGAGGTTAATGCTGTGGTGACTCTGCATGGAACTTCAACTCAAGTATTACAAATTTTGATTTCTTTTAAATCATCAAAAACGAAAAAGATCCAAAGTTTACATAATCTGTAATAACCCCCCACAATTGTCATTTCACTATTGCAGCAACTTACTTTAAATCTAAATATAAGTTAAAAATGGATTTTCTGAAAGACAAAAACTTGCATGCGAACAGGAGGCTTATTATTCAGTGAAACACTCTTTAAGATGACAACTTCACAAAAACCTACGAACAAACATCACAATCTTGGCCTCGAATATGTTGTTTTGATCATTTTCAAGTATCATCTTGAGTTAGCAGAGCAAAATTTTCACCTCCATTTCTTTTCCCTGAATCTTCATTATTGGTGAGATAGTAAATTATGAGGCTCTGTGGTCCAAATGTTGCCAGACATGAACACATTCCCATCACAAAACAACCCAGTGCACCTTGGATGGACCCATTGAGTCCAAGCTGAGTGCATTTATACCCCACTGGTCTCCCTTCACTGTTAAACACCTATAAAGAGGAAAACAGCCGCTGTGGGATTAAATATTATCTTTATATTGCCATGATGGATGAAATTAAGTAATTCTGGGAACTGATGGCAGGTACACTGTAAAATTGAACAAAACTGAACAAGTTTATTTCATTAAAAAAATGTAGGTAGGTAAGTAATTATAACTATTAATCATGGGTTATGGTGACTCTATATCTAATTGTTAAGTTTACTTAAAATGTAGTTGTGTTTACTTATTTTGTAAAGTTGTGCAACTTAAAAATGACAAGTGAAATTAACTTAAACTTTCTAAATGTTAGCAACTTCAGTAAACCAAGTCGGTCTGACTTAACCTCATCACAATGAAGATTTTGCTCATGATGGAAATAGGATATGCAAATTCTGTTTTGCTGACTTGTTAACAACAAATACAACTGACAAGTTTGCAGTGGGGAGTAAACAGATATATAGCACAGTAAACTTACTTTACTAAAGTTGCTAACACTTTGAAAGATTGTTAATTTCACTGTTCATGTTTAAGTTGCAACAACTTCACAAAATTAAGTTGTTGCAAGTTAAAAATGACAAGCGAAATTAACTTGTTCATTCTGAGTGTTAGAAACTTTCGTAAACCAACTTAGTCTGACTTAACCTCCTCAAGACAAAGAAGACTTTGCACATGATGGAGTTGGGATATCTGCGAGATCTCTTTTGTTGACATGTTTAAGAAGATACAAATATGATTCACTAGTTTGCTTTGGTTTCTTAGGTTGGTTACATTTAAAAAGGTTACATTTATTTAACTTGTCAGTTTCAAGCTAAAACAACTTAACAGTATTAGGTTGTTGCAACCTAAAAAGGACAAGTTTGAACAAGTAAAAGAAGCTAGAAAACAAGGTAGAGCAAGTCAATTTCACTTGTTTATACATTGCAACAATTTCACAATATTAAGTTGTTGCAACTTAAAAATGATAAGTGCAATCATCTTGCTATTTCTAGAAACTCCAGTAAACCAAGTTAGTCTGCCTCAACCTCATCATGAAAAAGATAATTTTGCAAACAATGGAGTTAGAATATCTCCCTGCAGCAACTTATCAAAATTATGTTGTTGCAATTTTAAAAATGATCAACAAATTAGAACAAGTTAAAGTAGTTCGACAACAGGGTAGAATGAGTTCATTTCACTTATTATTTTTAAGATGCAATGTAAACATAACTTAAGATTAATAGTTATATTTAGTTCCCTTTTTAAAAGGTAAGTAACCTTTTTCTTTTTTATAAAATAAGATCAACTTGTCAGAATCTACAGTGTGCAGTACATTAGGACATTTATTGTTGTTAAACGTCAGAGCACTATGTGCAGGGGGTTGTTAGAGATGTTTCAATTATGGACCAAAATAACAGTAGCCCGGCCAGAGAGGGAAAAAAACTTAATTACTTCATACATCCTCAGTCACATGATGCTAAGACACACAACAGTGTTTTTTTTAACAATAAATAGCTTTTGTCTTTTTCTCAGTGGATCCATAAACAAAGAAGCAAAATAGTAACATAGAAATGTTCATTCTTAATTCAAGTTTGCGTGATCCTATGTTGTCATCTGAAATCCCGAATATCACAGCACATCATTGGTTCCTTTTTCACCATTAAAACACAAGTCAGTAACAGAAGAATACAAACGAGTTAAAATCCTACATATTATACCTAAACTAGTAGCTCACTACACATCCTGTATGCTATGGTTAACATAAGATTCTCTATTTTTTTCCTTTTTTAATGTATAATTTTAGTATTTCAGTCTTAGAAATAAGCTTTTGGCAATTACCTGAACTATACATACACAGCAAATATGTACAAAATTAATTCCATTGACTATAGCTTCACAAAAAGAGAAGTATGGACCTCTTGGAAAGTCCCAGAAAGACAAATCTCCCCACTTGACTTTAAAACTTTGTGATCAGATATTTCGGACAGGTTTCTATGAATGGTAGGAAGCAGGACGAGGAGGAAAATCAGTATGTAGGAACACTGCTCATGTCCTGTGTCGTGTCTAAGGGAAATGTTGGAAAAGGATAGTGAAGGCATGTTCTCACTTAATGCAGCATGGAGCCTCAGGGACATTTTCTATCCAGAGCAGCGAGTGTGTGCTGAATGCAGCAAGGCGTATGTGCGGTGCATTTTGCACTTCATGCAAATGAATCTATCCAACACATTTTACCTCACTGGCAAAAGTCAAATTACACTTTTCAAACTAAAGATCAAATGTAAACCATGGTGTGATTCTTAGATTAATTGTTTATGGAAACATGTTTTAGGCTGGTATGCAAAAACAAAGACCACAGAAAATCACAGAGGGTCTATCCAGTCGACTGTTAGCAGTGTTTCCGAGGCACTGATCTGGAAAAAATTGTATAGTACAGCCTGTGAACTGAACACACTCCTGCGTGAGTCCTTGCCACATTCTGTGAGAACCATGTACCATCAAGAGGGAGAAGGGTGTGTGACTACTTGGGGTTTTTAGTATATGAGGTGGACAAAAAATATGTTGCTGAATGCTTTTTTGGTGAATTGTCTGGTTCTGAACCTGAAATTTGAAATTATTGTGGATTTGTGGTTATTCCTTTATCTCCAGTGGAATAATAAAATCTTAGGGTTAGAAAATGTGCATGCATGTTTGTTGAGGAAAAGTGTGTGTCTATTTATGTCCAAGTGTTTCTGTTTGTATTTTATAATAACTGCATTAAGCCCATTGGATCTATTTGCGCTTCCTGAGCACCAGGTACATGAGGCCGCTGATGAGAGTCATGGGGAAGCTGATCCAGGCCAGGATATAGGAGGAGCCGTAGGAGCCTTGCTGAAGACTGGCCACATGGAAGCTGTCTTTCTGAGCTGTGTAGATGGACGCTGCGATCATCACACATAGCGCTGGGAGGAGAGGAGAACGGAAATTACACTCAGTAGTTGAAAAAGGACTTATTCATATTCTGAAATATTCAGCCATCTTACTATCCTGCCAGGTGGTGCAACTTGTAAGTTTATTTTATTTTATTTTATTTCAAAGGGACCATGTACAATTTAAACACAATTGTTACCATCTGATGCACCGTACCAGATTCTAGCTTTCAGCTGATTCACATCTGTCACTCGGCAGGTAAGAACAAATACACAGCTTTGATAATACAAAGTTGTACAAGGAGAGGAGAAAAAGAAAAGACACACACGACAAATAATACATATAGCACACAATAAAAAGTGATACAAAAAAGAAGACACAAGACAGACAATACAACATAAAACTACTATTGTCTACAACTTTATTACTGGGTGAGTGCAATAGTGTCGTGTGCAATGTGTGCAATTTGTACTAATTGAAACTGTGACTACGTGCAGTTGCTTATCTGGTGTTGTTTCTGTTCAGGCTGTGTTTTTAACGTCATGGTGCGAATATTGTTTTTGTTGTAAATGTGGAGGCATTATCTGTGCAACACTGAGTCCAAGACAAATTTATTTGTTTGTTAATTTGTTTTCTTCTGTTTGGCACTGCTTTTTGTCTTGTTTTCCCAATTCTTCATCTGTGTGTGCGTGATTCTTATGTTTTCTTATGATATTATATATTTTGACAGTTTGAAATAAAGATTTTTTTTAAAAAGGGAAGTGGAAAGGAGACCATAGTGACAGAGCACCAGCTAGAAGGATGACAGAAGCTACAGTAGCCCCTGGAGTCAGGAAAGATGCTCACCTGCAGGCAGCAACTATTACATGTCAACAGTTTTTATGTAATTCCTCTCACTGCCAGAGAGGGGAGACAAACATTTCATATTCCAGCTTTACGGATAACAGATTTTACTCTTTAACACTTGGACTGGGACTCAACATAGTCCTCAGCTAAATGTGTACATCAAGTGTGAAAAAAACTTAAAAACACTGCATTTAAATCAACAGATGTTTCCATGTTTTGGGACCTTTGCTGATCTTTAAATGTTAAGTGTGAAGTATCATACCAAGCCATGTGTGTACGCTCTCAAGCCAGATTCTAAAATTTTACATTCAGAGATTGCATTCTTGTCCGACCTCAGGAATGTGTGGACGTAAATCGAGCCATAACTACAACACTGCGCTGGATTAGCGCTCATTAATTGGATCCTGGCTGATGTGCACACTCAGGAGAAAAACAAGTCACTGATGTCTACTGCCTGAAAACAACATTCACAAAAGCTGCACTGACAAGTTGCGTGTGTGTGTTTGTGTGTCACTCACAGGCCAATAGCTGGATAATAGCGGTGAAAATGAATCTTTCTCCCTGTTGGAGCCTGAAGAGCTGAAGGATGAAGACGAAGAAGCTGACGCAACATAAAATGGTGGCCAGGATCATGGTAGCCTGGACGGCCTGCAGATAGGCTGAGGAGAAAGGAGAGGAGGCGTTACACACACAAATACTTACAGTAACCAACCAATTTCTAATAAGATATAATGATGATAACATCTTATATCAAACAGATAAAAGGTCAACTTCACTGTGATATCATATTGGTATGCAATTTTTCTGTCTGGCCATTATTCAGCACCATAAATGAGGAACAAAAGGGAAGATGTTTGGTTAGATAGTGAATTGTAGACACTAATTTTGGCTGGCCACCTTGAAACTGTGCTGACTGTATAGATCTTTTGTGCTGCTGGGAGAAGATGTGCGTAAATCATCCATGTTTTCACAGACATGGATGTAAACTGTAGGTGCAACAACCACAAGGCAGTAATTCCAGTTTTCTTTTAATTTGTGATCGTAGCAACATGTGGCACAAGAGATATTTATTCTCTATTTACATACTTGCTATTATGTTATTTCATACGTGTGTTTAAATCGTTGATATTTTTAAAATACCTACGTCTGCTGTGATTCGTGGGTGCAACAAACACACTGTCTTACCTGCATCAGCAGTATGGCTGTTCTCCACAGGATAGCAGGTGGAGTTACAGGAGTACCAAAGGTCAGCATAGATCACATCACGTCCGGGTGGCGACACCACCCACCACGCCTACATCAGGAAGGGACACAGATATGGTTCAAATGATGACAATATCCCATGTGGCCTTGCTCTGTTTCAAATGTATGGCTTAAACTCACATTGTGAATGGTTGAAACAAAGAGGAGGATGGCTGCAGCCAGGTGGAAGAGGATGATGAAGGCTAAGATGATCAACATGGCTGCACCTCTGTCTGGTCAGGCCAGGTAAATATCTCACAGTCAGTCGCTGTCTGCGTCTCTCACTGGCTGATTTGGTGGATGACAGTCCTGCTGGATGTTTGCTTGTGTTTATGCTTGTTGTCACAGGCTGGTTTGCAGGGGAGGATCAAGGTCCTTCACATGAAAGGAATCTGTTGGGAGCAACATATATGTAATACTTTAATAACACACACAAATACAGGAAAGGTTAATCCCCTGTGTGTTTATAGCAGACATCAAACACACAGATAAAGCTTCCCAGTGCTCGGCTGCCTCAGATGTTTTGTATGAATTTGTACATATACCTACAACTCATAAGAAAAAAAGTCACTCATTCATCACTCATCATGTGCTGTTTTAAAAAATGATTTTGTCCAAATGATTGATCTAATAAGGATGAAACAAGACTAATGAATAAACACTGGTCTTTCTTTGTACAGTTTTGCAGCATTTGTTTTGCTCAGTATTTCTAACCATTACAGCACTGAAAAGTTTCAAAAGAACTGCTGAATATGTAATAGAAATGCAGCATTTGTGCCAGCTTTAATATGGAATTTTGTCAAATTTAACTGAGGGAAGAAGGAAATAGTGTAAAGACAACTCAAGTTGAGTCCATATGCACTTTAAACAACTATCACATCTGCAACCAATTACCACAATGCATTTCCAAACAACTGCCAAGAATGCAGGGTTAATGAAACAGCCAGAGAAATATTTGTAGTCTCAACGTCTTCCCTCAAATTACAGAAAATGCTACTGAGATGTGATGAAGTGTGTATGTTGTGTCTATATGTATGCCAAACCATGTGTGCGCTTGAGAGTGTGTATGCAAGAGGACAGTTTGTGGGAGTGTTTACTCTGCCGTGATTGAAGGCCTTAATCCTGACTATGACTTGTTGATAGAAGAGAGGAGTTGACTGTTTACATCTTGAAATGGTCAGTCGGCACTCTGTTCAGTCAGTGTAACGCAGAATATAAGATGCTATGTGGCATGGCGACATTAGCAGACAATTTGATTCAACAGTCCAAAGAGTGCTGGTGCACTGAGATACTGAGAATGATGCATGAGAGGTTAAGAGTCCCTGAAAATGAACCAAAAACACTTAAAGCAACATCATGCAACTTTATGTTGATTGTTGAGTCTCATTCCCAGATTGTCAAATCCCGACACATTTGGTTGATGGGCAGACAGAGGCATCAACCCAAATCGTTAGTATTTGGGAATGACACTCAACAATCAACTAAAAGTTGCTTAATGTTGCTGTAAAGGAGCAGTGTGATTGAGATTGAGTTGCATCTAGTGGTCTCCAAACTCACGGTTAGGATTCCTTCATTGGGAGGTTTTCACCGGGAGCTGAATTATCCACAGAGGTTTATTAGAACTGGTAAAATCATTTAATAAAGCTGTTAAAAATACTCTATGTGTTTCTCCGATGCTGTTTGGTACATTTCAGATGTGCCGTTGGCCCAGCACCTGCAGATGTGTGCTCACATTTTTTCTTTGATAACTTAAGATGCAGAACTTCAGGAGGTTTAAATGAGGCAAATTATCAGCAGAGGTCTCGTCAAAACAAATGGATTGCTCATTTAAACCAGTAAAAACACTGAAGAAAGCGCTTTGACATTAAAAATATGTTTTTCAAATACTCTTCAGCTTGTCAAAGAGGAGCTGCTAACTATGGCGGCCAATGCAAAAACGGAGATGTCCCTATCTAGAGAAAGTGTTTAGTTTTAACAAGTGTTTGTTTAGTCTGGGCTACTGTAGAAACATGGTATTGCATCATGGCGATCTCCATAGAGAAGGACCCCTTCCCTATGTAGACATAAATAGCTCATTCTAAGGTAACAAAAAACACTACAATTCTTATTTGTTGAGTCTCATACCCAGGTGATTATACTCTAAAAAAATACTCATTATATTATATACTCATTTTCTGCCAATATATCCCCCTAAATTCCGCATACTGGATCTTTAAGGTGCTGGTGCTTATCCTTTTGCTTTTTTTTTTTTTTTACAACATGACCTTGTGGCATTATAACACAAACCAGATGTCCAGAAGTGTATGTCTTCAGGCAACACTGTTGACAGTCATAACAGGTGTGTGTGTGAGCCTCCGCTTAAGATACGATCGTCCCTTGAGGCCTTGATTTTATGCCTGCACTCTTTCCGTACGGATATCCAATATTTTTGTTTGTTTGTTGCTTTCCTGTTTGTGTTCACATACACTACCAGGAATTGTCTTGAGGGGGAAAATCCATTAAAAATACTAAATACATCCAGAAACTCATTAGTTTGTTTGTCCAGGAAATGGCTTTGCTCAGCATTTAAAATGCTTTGTCAGCATCATTCTGTTTAACATTCATCCTGCTACAAAAGACATTCTTAAATCTAGAATAAGATTTTCTATGACAAAATGTTTCCAGCACTACTCAAAAGGCTGTTTTATAACATCACATGAATGCAGAGTAAAGACTACATTTCTGTCTGTGTACACATCAAAGTCAGCTCAACAACCCTGTGGGTATAGTGTACATTAAATGACACGTGTGCACATATATACACATATGAACTTCATTTCAGTAACTGGCTTAACTCCCACCAAAGAAGCTGAGCAGGCAGGGACACAAACATGTTTAAAAGCACATATGAGTGCATGCACGCACACATGTACACATACACACAGGGAGCCAGACAGTAGTGGAATTAGCCCTCTCCGCCAAAATGGAGTCGCAGTAAAAACAGCCTGTCCCCGCCGACAGGAAGCAGGCCACGGGTTTTTGTGTGTGAGCATGAGGCTGTGGGGTGTGCCAGAGGATAGGCCCTGTCTGAGAGGAGGGGGGGTAAGGAGCTGAGCAAGCATCAAAAATTAGCTTTACACATTGATTATAAGACACGGGGATAGGGTTTAGATGGCAAACAGTTTTATCTAGCCAAATGCTCCTGATCATAATTCTCAGAAAATGAAACTTAAGTAGGCAATAACCTGCCAACACACATTTTAATTTGCACCTGAACCTTGTGAGGAGAAATATGACTATCACACAAGCTCAAAAGAGCGTGTGCAAACCTGCATATAATGTGAAATTATGTTTTAACTGTCCTGCTGCACATTGTGGATGTATACGGTTTGTATAAGTTAGAGCACTGGTTCCCAAACCGTGGTCCCAGTGCCCACTAAGGGTTGCCAAGGACGTGCGGCCTTCTCGATTTTAAGGAATGTCAGAAAACCTAAAAAATATATATATATATATATCCATTAGGCAAATATTTCAGTACTTTTTCATTTCTGTGGAAAAATGAAAAAGTTTAGATACTTATTTAACATATACAGTTAAAAAAAAAATCTCACAGAAAAGAGCAAAGTGTAGACCTGAACACAAGCTACATTCACAGAGCCTTCACAAACCCTCTTTACACTGCCTGTTCAACGTGGGACTATTGTGCCATTATGTTGCTTTGGCGTTCTTTACATAAGTTGTGATCGCAGAATGGGGGAACAGAGTTGTCTCACCTCTGAGATGGCAAGGGAGGTGTTAACCGTGCCTATTGGCAAAGCTGGTAGGATGGGACCATGGACAGCATGGGTGTGACATTTTGATGGCATGTTACTCGCGCAACCTACCGTAGATTTAATGATGCTGGCATGTTATCTAAAATCACGCACTGGAGCGGCATGATGCTGCTGTTGTTTGGTTCTGTGTAAAAATGCAAAAGGCGGCATGAATAAGGGACTTTGTAACTGCTCTATAGCGCGATCTCTGTGTAAAAAGAGCAGTTAAAACAACTAAATAGCTAAAAAACAATTTCCTAGCAAAAGGAAAAGGAAAACACAAAATTTGTAAATTAAATAAATAATAACAAGCTTTTTAAGTCTGTATAATAGCTAAAAAATTACCCCAAAAAATTCTAATGCAGAGAATCCTATAAAAAAAATCCTACAAATATCAGGAAAAATAATCTCTGATGCATTTTTCACAGGAAATAATCTGCTCAAAATTCATCATAATTGCTCATCTCCACAAACTTTCTGCAGTTCAGCATTTGAGTTTATGGTTAAGTTCATAAATTGTTCTTTACTGTTATTGTAATGCATTGAATATAATCTGGAATGTCCATAAAAATGTTACCTAATCAGGGGTCGTCAGGTGCTTGTTAGGTAAAAGGTTGGGAATCACTCATTAAGAACTCCAGAAAGAGACAACATCTACATTTTATATTGTTAAGAAAGCGTGTGAACATTGAGTATAATGGTGTGTTAGTGACAGGTCACACTGGGTTGAAATGTGAGACACAAGCTTATTTTTAGGACTGGCAATGGCATGCTGGAGGTCTGACTTCCCAGAAAAATGGCCAATTATAACATTTCAATCCTGGTGTCTCTAGGGTGAACGATTAGACATTAGGCCTAATGTTACAGTGCAGCATGAGACCAACAAAAATGGAGCGGCTAAGGTACGGTAAACACCAACAATTTATTCTCTGCATCCACTGCAAAGCATCTTTCTGGTATTTGAGTCTAATCTGACCTGCAGGAACATTCTTTGGAGCCGCGAGTAATCTCCGAGACACGTACACACACACTCGCGCGCGCACACACACACACACACACACACACACACACACAAACACAAACACACAAACACAAACACACACACACAGCTGGATCTGATTCCATCTGCAGCTGCTTTCTCATCTCAGTGGAGAGAAGACGAAGGGAGGAGCGAGGGAGGGAGGAGACAGAGAAAGACGAGAACCTCATTGGAGGGAAATGGAGGGAAGCGAGAAAAACAAAAACAAGAGCGTAAACACACCCACGTACTCTGATGTACACAAAAACATATAAAGCACACAAAACCGCATAGATATATAGCCTGCCAAGAAACTCACAAAAATGAGAGACTCACAGACACAGCTCAGATGATTAAAGTAAATCCAAACCATGTAAACCTCAGACGTAAAAGCCTGGTGATGACTGACGGAGCCGACACAATGTGCACCGCTTGTGTAAATTACATGGATATATGATGCCCCTTTGTGTGTGTTCTATTTATAGATTTTCCACTTTAATTGTCCAGCTGTAATGATCATACGGCAATTATGCTGATTTATGATTGTCATTACTTTTGGTCTCTTGCGTTCAGGTCTAAAAAAAAAAGAAAAGTAAAGAAAATAAGGTAACACTTTATACGGGTACGGAGAAAAAATTGAATTGTTTACTCTCAACAAACAAGAAATGATACATAGACTCTACAAACCATTTGTAGGTGGACTATTCGAATAAAATTTTACTGAAAATTAGGGGTAGACCGATAATGGTTTTTCAGGGCCGATACTGTTACTGACTATTAGTAGTTAATGAAACTGATAACTGAAATGAAATCTTCCTGTCAATATTAAGAATTTGGAATATGACAAACTCCAACACAAAACTTTGTTTAAATGCCTTTAGCAAATGTTTAATCAGAATTGAAACTTTCAACATCATATACAGAAAGTTCCCACAAACTCTTTTTTTTTAATAAAGTCAAAGTAAAGGTTCCTCCCATGCTGACACTTTCTTTGCCATTTTTAATTAAATAATTTCATTGCCAATCATTAAAATAAAACGCATGTGCAGATAATAGGCAAAATGCCAAATATTGGTCTCAATAATCGGCCAATAATTATCTGTTGACTCCTGCTGAAAATAGGACAACATATGGGTGGATGATGAACCAGTCATTCGTCCATTACTTTAATTTTATTGAGCAAACTTAAAACAATACTGCTAAATAATAATTAGGGATGCATCAATTCAGAAATACTGAAACTGATATTTAAAATTACAATTTGTCTGATAGCGGATAATGATGTTCTCTTGTTGTTACATATTGCTGTGACATCAACAAAGTTCTCCTCTAAACAACTGGATATATTCATGTTTCTCACCAAATACAAATTTTAGAACACATTACATTAGAACACATCATGATATGGTGATAATTCATCTTTGCTTAATACTCATTTTAACTGAATAGCGCTTGAATGCATAATAATGTAACTTCGTAATGTGACCTCTGTGAGCTAACGCTCCCTGAGGCATCTTCGTCATGATAGCGGTCCGGGGAGAATCTCATCGTCATTGGCCACTGCCATCGGTCAATGCTATCTTATTTGCTGATAGGCCAATGAAACACACACTTTCAACACGCAGACAAACGCACACACACACACACACACACAAACATTGACCTAAATGTGGAGCCTGGTTCTCCCCGGGGATCCTTGGGAACGGTGTTGCCTTGCAGACGTGTCACTCAGCACTGATAGTAAAGTGTGAAAGCACTGATACTCACCTCTGACACCAGGCAACAGCTGCACACACACACACACACACACATATGCACACAGGACACTCATCCACATGCATGCTGTATACATTAGCCCGCTACCTCTGGTATGCATAACAGAGATATTTCATGCCTTATCTATCATAATAGAAGTATGCACACACTGAGGGGTATCCCACAGTTGTGGTGTCAATCAGCAGAACAACAGAGTCCTCATCATCCAAGTTAGAGATAATCTTTATTCACCTTACATCACTGAGGTCATTGATCACTGAATTTCCATGCACTGATGTCTAACTAAAAAAGAGCTACTGGCATTGGAAGAGAAAGGTTGCAAACTTTCATTTGTCACTGTGCACTAAAATAACTTAAGTTTTTCTTTACAAAGAAAAAAAGAAACCAAACCTGAAGCAGTGCTTTTTTTAATCCACTGCATAAGCATTACAGCACATTTCATGTCACTTTACTGCAGGGGTGGGAAGTTATATTTTCTGGGGGGCCACACGAGATACCCAGATTTTTGCTGGAGGCCAAGGAAATTTTGTCATGCCATAACCTGTAATTTTATCACTAGATTAAGTGATAGAACGCATACTGTGCACTTATTCTTTATCATTTATTACAGTGAAAGTCACTCTAAACAACATTTTATTCAGGGAATTAAATGTAGGAGTCTTTAACCTTCTGTACAAGACTGACTGTATCCGTTAATAAAACTAAACTGAACAAAAAAAAATCTCTCAGCATGCAAAAAGATTGAAAAAAAAAACATGCACAGCAGGTCCAGAAAAGCAAGGTTAAACATGATAAAAAGATTTTTTGAAAAACCAAACAAACATCCAAACCAGTGCAAACCTGACCTAAACACACATGCACATGTAACTTATTTCACAATTTATCAAACAATCAAACATCACTTTCTGTATGCTTATTATCCCAAGTTTTGTTAATTCTTGATATCACAGACATCTTGGCACATGGCTACACACACAGGAATAAAAAATTAAGATAACTATACTTTTGTGTAATCACACAGATAGACTGATGGATTCTGTCAGACTTCAGCCACCTTTCCTGACACACACTGACACTGACAAACAGGCTGCCATTCCTCCTCTCCACTCAGCCTTATAATAGGAGGCTGGGGGACTGCAGTGCAGGAGTGCAAGTGTGTGTGCGTGCGTGCGTGCGTGCGTGCGTGCATGCATGCGTGCGTGTGCGTGTGTGTGTGTGTGTGTGTGTGTGCCGGCTGATTCCCTTGACTGGTGGAAAATGCTGACTTTTAATGTCCTTTTTTTACTCTTTTCATAAAACACAAAGCCACAGACTTAACTGGGCCTCTGAATCTCACTCCCCCGTCTCTCTCACTGTCCCACTCTCTCTGTCTCTGTATGTCTCTCTTTCTGTCTTTGGCCATGGAAAAACTAATTGAGGAAGAGAAAAGGGGATAAAGCTTCCAGTGGAGCCCTCTGGCCCCTTGTGAGGTCGCACAGTTTAAATTCTTTATTCAACATTTCGTCCTCTTAACTCTGACTTCTGAATAGTTGTTGGGATTCATGAATAGAGGACACTTTGTCTTGAGTGCCTCATTAATTTTTCAGGAATCCTTACCATATAATCCAGTTTACACTAATGCAACATTTAACTGACACCTTGCTGTGTATTTGTTCAGTGAGGTCAAGAGAGCTTGAAAAACTAAATATTAATGTAATTGAAGTAATCTAACAAAAAGGACCAACTTTGAATAATAAGTATATTTTTTTTTAAATTCAAACACTCTGCTCTCTACTGTCTTTGCAAATGGGATCAAATCTGTGTTAGTAACACACAGTTCTAGAGGAAACCATAGAAGTGACACTTTGCAGCAACGCCCTAGAAAAGTGCCAAAATCTGTCCCTGTTCAAGATCATACAACAACAGCATACAACGATGGAGGCAGGGCCCATTCATTCCTATTAAGTTGTTCAAAGGGACATGAAACAAAAACCAACCTTCCGACTTCCAAGGTAAAAAAAATCAACCTGGATCTTCTGGATCATTAAATCCCCAGAGCAAGGGCACTTGAGACTTCCACAGGCCGAGCAGCTAACTTTAAGCCCTGCGCTAACTTGAGTGTAGCTCTTCTAGTCTTTCCAAACATTATTAGACTTAATGGATCTCATCTCAATTGTGAACGAGTCATTTCACAAAGGGTTTGGATGGTCAAATAACGTACCTACGGATCTACAGACATCTTTTTCCACAATGACAGTCTGTAGGAAAAAGTCTGGCGTCCAACATATTTTCATAGACCATCTCTTATGATATGCTATGAATTTGCAACACTATGTCCTTAACATACAGTTACATAATTAACATGCCGTTACAGAGGTCATGTATGGTTAGGTTTAGGCGTTTCCATGGAAAAGTCGTGGAGGAAAGTTTTTTGTGTTCGATCCACCACAGCAGTATGCTCCATCACTGCTCAGGACCACTTTCTTGTTAACTCCCGTTACCACATTTATCACATGATAAATAAAATAAATTCGCATTCATTTTTTGCGCAAGCCAATTGTGAGAATAGCCTGTGGCATCACAACCTGGACGGTGTCAATCCAAAGTTTGGCCACTAAGTCAAACTGGCATTAAAGCTTGCTGCTGTTCCTGGGGGCTTGCAGGGCTATTAAATGGAGGCTAGGACGTGCTTTTTGACCCCATGGTAGCTATGGGGTAAAGGGATGGTGACCACTGGTGCTGTTTGACTGCACTCTTCTTAGCCTTCTTGGGTGCGCTGAGCCTGACAGAACTTTTTGGGCACACTCGAATGGATGGCGGTCATAAACATTCCAACATTTTCATATAGAAATCATTTGTTTATGGCCTTTTATTAAGGATCTTTTCAATAGTTGCAGAATTGTAATTCTCACTTGTATCTTTCTAAATCTATTTCAGCCTCAGGGCAACTGTGGACACCTCAGTAAAACCAATCAGTCTTTCATCTAGTACAGACCAAATTTTAATGTACATGTTGTACCTCAATGATATGATGCAATATGATGCTGTTACTTCTCCTTTTAACCTTCTTGCCAGCCACCAGGGAACAATCGAGAGATTTTTGCTTCACTTTTGGTAAACTGTCATGCCATCCGTCTTTATATACAGCCATTGGTTTGGACAAAAATGCATTACTTGAAGCTTGACGAGATAGATTTGCATGTAATCTCATGATCCCGCAGTTCTTGTAGGATCTTGTAGTAACTCGAGAATCCAGCTACTGTACCAGACAGAGCAAGTGCATGTCGAGTTGAGACTCAGTTTCTGAGGTCAAGAATGAACCCTCATGCTCATTTTCGTTTTTGTTTTCCCCAGGAATGGCCTAGTGTGTGTGTGTGTGTGTGTGTGTGTGTGTGTGTGTGTACACACAACAACAGCCAAGCTAAGGCTTATTTTTAGAGAAAACACAAAGGCACATCTTCCTTGGAGCAGCGCCAGTGACCAAACAAAGCTTTGTTAAGGAAAAGCACACAGAAACCTATAGACACCTACAGGCACAGATGTACACACACAGTTTGGTTTAAGGATGTATGACAAGTCATCTAAGTGGCAGTGAAGCAAGTGGAGAATTATAAATATAACCAGATTGCCCAGTGCAACAGCTACAATCCTTTACATTGTGGATTTACTTGAGCCCTTTAACAAACAAGAACTGGCTGCCTCTGAAAAAAGCTATCAGCCGTGTAAAGCAAAAAGCGAAACTGGATGAAAGATGCAGACACCTTTGCTATTTGCTCATCTTTTTTACAAGTAAGCCAAATATTTGACAGTTTGGCTTGAGGGTGTCACCAGAGGATAAGCCATGTTGGATTTGTTCCAAGTCAGGGGCTAGATACATTTCTGGGCCATATGTTGTATCAACACTGCTGTCACATTTCATTCATCTCTTTCAAATAGTGACAAAAAATCCAACCTTTTTTTTTTTAAACTAAATTTGGGGGGAAAAAAACATTGTATCCCATATGAACGATAGTTTTGGTGTTTGTGAGGTTAGACCGTCACATAAGGGGAGGAGACTAAGGCTAACTGGCTTTGTATTTGATTTTATATTTTGGAACAGGAGCGTTTATTAGGAGTGCTATTAGAATATATTTACAGTTCGGTTTTTCACTTTACCAACTCTGGGAGTGCAGAGCGTACTCTGGGCACAGATGGAGCAGCAGGACACCAGCCACAGTGAATCCAGTGAGTCCATCACTGACGATGAGATGGAACTATTATTGAACGTGACACATGAGTATAAGTGGGTCTAGGTGGTTGAAAACAGAGCGTTGCAAAGCAAAAACGGCGATATGCCAATACTTCATCAGTGCGGTAGCAGAAGCAAAATCACCTCGGAGCTGGATATGTAGAAAATGTCACGTCACCTACACAAGAAAGATGAAATCGCACAAGGTATGTAAGTTAAGTCTAGCTTTCATGTTTTGGCTTGACCCATTGTGACTGGTAAGACCCAATTGGGAAGCAATTGCGGGTGTCTCATCATTTCCAGAAGTCTTTGTTTCCAGCCAGACTAAAACACAACCCTGAGTTTTAAAACTAAAATGGGGTCAGCAGCATGCTCTATGTTTTGGGGGTTCTGGAGTAGCATTTGGAAAGTTCCAGACTTCCAGATCTAAATTTTTTAGACTTTGCTGTTCTTATAGTCTAAACTGTGCTATGGGCTTCATGCTTACAGTATCATGCTCTCACACTTGCATATTAACATGCTTAAAGTTAGCATGTAATGTAAAGTTTGGGTGGAAACCGAACATTAGGTTTGTCATCCTGAAAGGACACTCACATCCTAATGCAACAGTGTCACTTTATTTCTCACATTCCACACTATAAATAAGAGAGGAGTGGAATGTCATCTCTAAAAGGGGCAGTGTGCAATTTAAATTGAAATTCAACATGTGGAAAATGAATTATAGGTGCACACAAAAGATGCATTCACAGCCTAAATCAGTAACAACACTGTTGCTTCAAAATGATTTTTTTTTTCATATTGGTCATGAGGCTGTTTTATTACTGGTAACACAAGCCTCATAATTTACTTGATCTTTCACCATAAAACCAAAATCTATCATTTTCTTCACATGAATTTATAAAACACTGGCTGCTTTGAAATAAATATTTCAGCTATGTTGAGTTTTGTTAAATACCAGGAGAGAGAGGCGAATCATTGTTCTGCAAAATGAAGCCAAAATTGTTGCAAAGGAAAACGATGTGTGTGAGGGTGTGTGTGTGTGAGTAAGACATGCCTCCGTCAGGACACAGGAACCTAACAAACTGACAAATGCACACACAGATACACACACACACACACACACATAACTGCTTTCCTGCTGGGTTTAAAGACTTCCCTCTGACGCAGGAATTCTTTCATGTTGGACACTAACATGGTCTGTTAGGTGTGTGTATAGGAGGTGCGTTTTCACACACATTCCTAAACTGACAGCGCTGAGTAATGACTCCCACATGGCGGAGAGATGTTGGGGGACACCTGATGGAGAGGTAAAAAAGAAATCTAAATCCTCATCTGTTTACTATCCCCTCACATTCTCTTCATTTTCTATTCTACTCTCAGTCACTTCACACTTGTTCACTGATAGTTTTCATCTGTCAGCACCTTTTAAAACCTCACACCCTCGACTAATCCCCCTCCTATCAAATATCACACACCTCCCCTCCTGCTGCATTCAGTGTGACTGAAAATACTTTCAAATTAACACTGACACTCTGCCTTTAATACGCTCAGGCATTGTTGTCACATTGCATCCAAAACAGCGAGGGTGAAGAAGGCAAAGGGTTGCAGCTCTGTCCAAATACTTCAGATGGAGAAATTTGTTCTGCTTGAGGAGAATTTAACCTCTGCATGAATCAAACTGCAGTTACAGACTGATAAAGGTTTCGTGTGTAGGATTTAGGGGGATATACTGGCAGAAATACAATATAATAAGGATGTTAGTGTATAATCACCTGACATAAGAATGTATGTGTTTTTGTTATCTGAGAATGAGCTGTTTATTTCTACATAGACAGCAGGTCCTCGTCTATGGAGATCTATGTTGCTACTATGTTTCTGTCGATCTCCAACATACCAAACAGCATCAGAGAAACACTGATTTGTAATGTGAAAACTGCTGAATTCAGTGTTTTTTCATTATTTTCTATCACCTGGTTCCTTTGTTTTGGAGAGGAGGATATCTCTGTGTATAATTTGGCTCTTGGTAAAAACTTCCTGAACATTAACACTGAAGGAATCCCAACTAGGAGAAGTGTCAGCTGGTTGCAATTTTCAATCCTTGCCACTAGATGACACTAAAATCTCCCTACATCTGCCTACATCTTACACATTGTTCCTTTAACCCTTTAAAACTTAGCCTTATTAGCTCAGCTTGGCTGCAATATTCACTGCATGTAATTAACATGTAAACGCAGACAGTCCTACTCTAAGCATCTATTTCTGTGTCATGTTCTGTTAAAAACAAACTTTTCATATCATGCACACTGGACAACATATAAGCTGATACCGATATATATTTGTGATAGGACAATATCGCCTGATAAAACTGGCTGACTGATATATCGGTCGGGCTGTACTGCTAGATGCTGCCACTAAATGTGCCCTCTGTAAATCGTGGGAAAAAGCTTCCACATTACACGCCGCACGTTTTAACTGTCATTCATTTAGCTGCTCATTTGTGGCTCTTTAACACTTTACTTCACACATTTGTGTGTCTGATGACTGCGGGGCTCATTAACTCAATTAAAAGCTGGGTGAGAAGAGAAGTTAGATGGGCTGCAGATTTTTTAAGACTGGCTCCAGTCATTTTCAAGTTACAGTTTATAAAATAGAAAGTTTGACATTCTATAGGACTTAATGTGACGTGATATTTAAAAAATGAAAAATTTGGAGGTTTTTCACTTCCAGTTTTTGTATAGGCTCTAATCATTTTCAAGTTCCATTTCATGACATAAAATGTTTCACTAAATGTATGTAATGTAACAAAAAGGATTTGGAGGTTTTTCATTTTATGTTTTTATGAAGTGTTGTGTAGATCTTGACCGCCAGCATCACATGAACAACATGTGTGAAATCAGTGTTGGATTAGATTACAGTTTCATGTTTAGCACCAGCTTCCTATAGAGCAACTTGGAGAGATCCAAATTTCACCATCTCCCTTTTATTTCGTGTTCAGTTATCTCTGCTTTTATTCGTGCACTGTGTGCAAAATAGTGTTGTCAAAAATATCAATTTATCAATACATACTGATAGGCTACTGAATATTTAAAATGGTTTCATTACTCATTTTCTGCAGTATCAACGCTCAACACAGTATTTGCTACAGCCATTCTGCTGTTCTCTGCAACTAACCAAAATAAGAAAAGTTGCTGTCATGTTATCACTTTGTTGAATTTATCTTTGATAAAAATTACAAATTTTAAGGTCTCAGTGTTAATTTCCCCCAAGGCATCGAAATTGGTATTGAATATCAGTATCTTTCAAAGTATTGTATCAAAGTTCGACATACTAGTATCGTGACAACACTAGTGCAAATTAGTTTATGGCTGCATGACAGCTCAACAAGGGGATGCAAATTAATTTCCAATAGTTGTGGAGTATTTCTAACCTTCCCGCTTCAAATGGCATTTAATCTTCATACTGTTGCCAAGGGCTTTCCCCAGAGTGCATTATCCGTCATGCAAACATTGCATGAAGAAAATCAGTCTCCATTTCTGCAGTTTATTTTATAAGAAATTCTCTCACCATAAAAAAAACATAGACTAAATTGTTGTTTTCAACCACAAGAGGGCGCCAACAATGAAGTGAGAATGCAGAAGTTATCACCTGCCTCATCAGTCAACAATGCAAGACAGGAGCGGCGGTATTCAGCATTATAGTGCAAATAAAAGTATTTACATGGGACCTGAATGTGATTTAAACAAATTCTGTTCAATAACAAACGGACACTCACATAATCCTACAGAGTCATTTAGTGTTACCATATGGGCATGTTTACAGATACAAAGTAACATCAATTCAGTGAAAAGTCTACGAGGAGACGCATTTCCTGTGTCCATTAAAAAAACTCCAGCAATTTATCGTCCCTCCAAACACACTAAAACATTTCATTCACAGCACTCAGACACACACACGCACACATTGGTGGCTGACAACGCCCCTTTCATTTCCAACGTTTGAAACTTCAGCAGAAGTTATGATGTGTAAAAATACCCACAGGGGGAAAACACGGCAGCAAAAGCTAAATAAAACCACTCCATGATGATTTTTCAAAATAACACAACTTTTCATGGCTCTTACTATACAAATATCTAAGCATAGTACCAAGTATTTTAGGAATATTGTAGGCTATCTTAAAATACGCCAGAAGTAACGTTAAATAAATACAGTTGGAGGCTTAAAACTCACTATAAAGGCATTTACTAAATATAGGCTAATAGTGTTTTTGGTATATTAAAGATACATTTCAAAGTCTCGTTGGATTTGAATGGGACATAAATCTCTCAGAGAAAGTTCCGTGCAGCATTCAAACAATATGCAAAACTAGAAAAACTAAGTTTACTTACCGAGTTTGGACCGAGAGGGAAGCAAAGCTGTTCCAGGTGCTGAGGGTTTATGTGAAATGAAGGGAGATTTAAAGAGAAAAAATGGCAAAAATACTGGGGGGAAATCCTCCAAACTTGGCGACACAGCAGCTGGAGATCTCGCTGGTAGTCCCACAAAAAAAAGTAAGAGACGCACGCTCTCTGGACCGGCTGTCGTGAGCGCGCGTGGGAGGGGCTCGAGGGCTGGACCTGGGTGTGGTTTGGGATTTAATGTGCTGTGAGGTGTGTGTGTGTGTGTGTGTGTGTGTGTGTGTGTGTGTGTGTGTGTGTGTGTGTGTGTGTGTGTGTGTGCGTGCGTGCGTTTGTGTGTGTGTGTGTGTGTGTGTGTGTGTGTGACTGGTGACAAGAGTTAAGACTCGGCGGGAAAAGTGACTATAAAAAAATAATTATGGCAGTCAGAGGGGAAGTTTAAAAAGTCTGTGTTTCCTCACATGGCAGACAGACTGAGTGGGAGAAAAAAAAAACAAACGACAGAGGTCAGACTGGAGAGGGAGACAAAGGAAATTAAAGGATTAAAGGGGATGAAAAGTCATGAAGAGGAAGGCATGACGGTTGGAAAGAATAGTGAAAAGGAGTGAGAGGGGAATAGTGCTAAAAAAAAGAACAGTGAGAAGAAAAGCAGCCAAAAAGTTATTTCACACTGTTGTATGAATTAATATTTCTATTTCATTCATATTAAAGGCCCAAGTGGAGATGTCATCTTCCTGCTTTTGTATAACCCTCACCCTCTCTTTTGTATTGTTATTGTAATTTGTGACTTTTATGGTAGATTACAACAAAGAAACACCTAAAACTAAAAAAAGTGTTACTTTTAGTGCTTGTTATATATCTGCAATATTTCTATAAAGAAATGTGTTGCCAAGTAAAATACTATAGAAACTTTGGATGTTCAAATGCATAAAGAACTCCTATCACAGAGATGGTAAAATGGGACAAACATGTTTGTTTGTTTTTTTAATGTTTAAATCAATTCACCAATTCAGTCCTTAATTTATTAAATTATCAATGTAACCTAACTATTAAATGAAAAAAAAAGTTAAACTTTTTTGCCATGTTTTCTGTTGCCATTTTGCTGCCATTTTGCTACACGCATGAGTGCTTTTGTGCATGTAACAGTGATGGCTAGTATTTAATTATTTAGGATGACACAGTCCAACTGCATCATCTTTAATACTTTTCATACTTTAATTACAAAAAAATAGAAAAAATGCCAGTAAAAATACTGGGCGGCACACAATAACATAAGTCATGGTAGCCTGAAACATTATGGTTTCACTACAGAAAAATGCCCCATTCTACCTTAATTTTTTTGTCCCATTTTACCTGAATGTATCTTGAACTCACTCAGAACTATTTACCATAATAAGGAAACTGGATTGGTGGAATTATTTGACTTAAAAGTCAAATGCAACATCCTATAACCGTGTTTTGTTATACCTTTGTTGTTTTAGTTGCTGTGACCTTCTCACCAAAAACAGAAAATCAACATGACTGGCCTTAAAAGCTCTGGGGCCAATGATTATTTAAATCTTTGTTGTGCCCATCCAGGTTATCTCAGACCAATCAAAATGATTGTTTCATGTAAAGAAAATTTGTACTTAAATACACTGACATGTTTGGCGATCGGCTGCCTATATTTAAGTGCCCAAAATTGAAAACCTTATATGTCCCATTTTACCTGCCTTCAATACTCCTTTTTCATTGTTTAGGTTTTTCTGTGCCACGCCTCCCAAAACAGGGTGGGTATAACACTGACAAGTTAGATTTTCTGTTGATACATTTGAGGGTTTCTGCAGATGGCACTCCTTTCTTGGCTAGCTATCAAAACTCAATGTAATTTAAACATTTCCTCTTTTCATCTGCTGCCAGAAACGCAAGACACACCACATCTTACATTCATGGCTTTCATGTCTACAAAAAAAAAAAAAACATTCATAAAAAGGCTACGGCAATAAGCATTCAGAAAATTAGAAAACATGTTTTTCTGTCCCTCTTTTGCTTTCATCCTGTTCCTGTTTAACAAAAAAGGTTTCATTCTTTTTCCACTCAATGTCAAACCCCAGCTGTTGCACTTAACTTGTTTAACTTCATTTTCTGCAGTCATTCTTGTGCACAAGAGCATAATTAGTCAGAGTCCTCAAGTGCTTCTATTGCATCATTTCATCCCTGAACTGTTACAATTTTGTATTTTTATTTTTTTGCACAGTATGTGATGCTTGTGTTCTGTTGTTGTTTGTTTCTGTAAGTTCTGTGTTTTTAAGTTATTTAAGTTGTTCTTCAGAATTTGAGGTAGTTTCAGGGATAGTTTGCTGTTTTGGGAAATACATTTTCTGGCTCTCTTGCTGAAAGGTAGATGAGAATATTGATACCACTGTCATGATAGTTTGGTAAGTGTGAGTCCATCAGCTGGTTAGCATAGCTTAGCATTAAATCTTGAAACAGGGAAAACTGCTTGTCTGTCGCAGTCCAAAGGTAACAATATCAGCTCGCCACGACGTTGATGACAAGACTCCAGAAAGTCACTGTGGCTTGGCTAAAAATAGTCAAGAGTAGTTTGCATTAATTTACAGCTGACGGAGTGAAAGGCCTGTGTTTATACAATGCCACACCCATCTTTACAGGCATATCAGCTCTGGGGCTGAGTCAACAAACAACTCTCCTATCGAGGCTTTCCATTAGCAAATAATTGATAACTGAAAAATAAACACTTTACTGAAGCTTCAACAATTATCCAACATACAAGTGTTTGTTGTTATCAGTCTTATAACCTGATTGGCCAACATTATGACGACCTCAGGACGTCAGGTTCTTTGTTTGTCCCATGTGCTCGGTGGTTCGATGTCACCATGGGATTCTTTTGTGGGGTCACAAGGAGACAGTTAGTTAGGACAGGCACGAGGTAATGAAGAGGACATTGTTAAGGCTTGTCATGCAGCAGATAATTCTCTGCATTTTCCAGGCGGCCTTGGCATGGGACTGCCAATCCAAGGGAAACATGGAAATCCATCCATCCAGTCTGATGGAAACAGTCTGACATCACATCTTAAGTTCATCTTTGCTTGTGCTTACATTTGCCTAATTATATTCTTGGCATAAACCTGATTTGTAGTGTGTATAGTCTACTTACTGCAACCAAAATTAAAATAATTTAATACGGGACACATTTACTATGGGTGTGAGAGCTGCTGATGACTCAGTGGGTGTTGAAAAAACATCCACAAAAAGTAGGTGTCACGTCTTGTGGGAACCAGTGCTAACGTTAAAAATTTAACTAGGGCTGGGCGATATAGCCTAAAAATAAAATTTCAGATTTTTTTCAAATTTTGCATTCATTTTAATTAATAAAGGCAAACTGAAAAATGTAGAGGGATTCATGTCAGTATTATATATAGAGAGAGTGGCATCGGTTCGCGCCCCCCCCCCCCCCCACCAGTGCTAAAACTGTCCTGTCCATTAAAGGTGATAAAAGCCCCAAAATATAATCTTAAAAAAAAAAAAAAAATTACCAATTCTGAAATTATACAACCCGTCACTCATTATTAGTTTCATGTTGACAAATAATGTTATTCACTGTGTTCAAATTACTGGACCACAGGTCTGTTGCAGTTCTCCGCATTAATCTGTCAGTCAATTGGCAATGGGCAATATATATATATTGCTTTACTCTCCCTTCATTGGCTGGATTTTCTAAAGCCTAAAACCAGAGCCAAAGCGATGCAGTTTTGGTGAAATTTTTCCTTGTGGCACCAAAATTAAATTGCCTATAGCCAAGCTTTAAATTTAAAAAATAACCAAAAAAGGACACTACACCAAAGCTTATGTCCATAAAAGATTAAAAAGTGCCTGTGACTCTTGACTTTTCAGTGATTGGCATACATATTTCACAATTAATCTCCAAAGTTGCATGCAAAATTAACCCTTAAGGCTTTTTAAGAAAAAATCCATCAGTTACTATGATACTGCTTGACTCCTCCATGTGTTCTTATAGCAGACAACAGAAAAAAGGGCTATTATGATTCTTAAAGAAAGCCTGAAGACGCCCCGCTCGTGTTGCCGTGTGAGAATAGCAGGTTACCATGGACAAAAATTCCCGTTAGACCACAAATTACTCTCAGAGTGTTTGCACACATTCACGTTTACACAGTGTGTGTGTGCGCACTCATTCACATTCAGAGTTATCACGTAACATACATGGAGTGTGCAGGCAGGAGAGGAATGGCTGGAATCTGAATGTTGATGATGCCTCATTGTACCACCGATTACGATGAACTCTCACCCTTTTTCGCTCTCTGTTTTTTCTTCATCAGATTCCTTGGCAGAAGACAAGCATGCACACAAAGTCATACATCTCTTGCAATTTTTGTCTCTCTTCCACATGTTTTTATATGAGGAGTCTTTATTCTGAAAGGTCATACCTCAAAATTTCAAAAACATTTTAATGAGATCCTGGATTTTTAAGAGCAAAGCAGTCTTTTGCAGATTAGCATCATAAAACTAGACATCCCTGTCTTTTCATTTTGTCTGTCACCTGTGTGTCACCCTTCTTGTTGTTCATTTCAACACCACATCGCTGCACACAACAGTGATCACACGTACAAAACAGGCCGACAGCGAGCGCCTGTTTAAACAACAAAGCAATCCATCCAATCCTCCGGCGACTGACCCTGTGTATCACTGCTCTCATCCAAACACACTTTATACACAGGGACACACACACAGGAGTGGTGGGAACAGGTTTAACCTCTCTGCCAGGTGTCAGGTGTCCAGCACACAGGTATACACATACAAACAGAGGAGACCCACTCACACTGTACGTCACTGTAGACACGCATCAGTTACCTGCTATTGTTATAGACCTATAGATGGACACAATGTGGTATACACAACTCCACCCATAATAAGGTCTTTTAGTCAGTGCAATATCTCACCTGGGGCAGAAATAGATCATTCTGCTATTCATCACCTTTAAGAGAATTTGCAAATATAATGCATTTATCATTATAGAATCTCTGGTCATGTATTATTTTAAATATGTCCTGTTGTGGGAAGGTTTTTCTAAACAAAAACTGCATATACATTTTTTTGATAAAAACAAAAAACAATCATTCAATTAACAAACTTAGTTTCAGAACCAAGTCAGGGCCAGCCCACATTGTGAAAAATGGTCTTCGTTCATGCATTAGTCATTGAACTTTTACAGTTCCTCCTGCAGTGACATCCTGTGCAGTGCAGCAGTTCAGCAAGCATGTATAAATCTGACTGGTGCATAGTGGGGAAACTGTCTGTCACTTATAAATATATTTGTAATGTGCACATTTAAGGCAATTAAGACATCAAACTTATTCAGAGCTTCCAAAGTTTTAAAGCAATGCATTTTCACAAAAGTCTGTTGTGGCCCCTGTGTGACCATTAAAACTCAGAATCCCTCAGTCTCTCCTTCCCCTGCACTTCTACCACCTGGACACATGCCAGTCCCACACACACACACACACACACACACACACACACACACACACACACACATATGCTGTGAGAAACAGGAACAGGGGAGGTGGGGGGTTGCTTCCTGTCTGGCTGAAGATCTCTGTGTGTTTTCTTGTGTGTGTGTGTGTGTGTGTGTGTGTGTGTGTGTGTGTGTGTGTGTGTGTGTGTGTGTGTGTGTGTTTCCAAGCTCACTCTGCAGAGGCCCGCTACTGTAGGCAATCAGCAGGAGGCAGATTGAACCGTGCAGGAAAAAAAAAACACAAAACGACATGAGATAGAAGATAGTGGAGGATAAAAGCAATATTACTGGAGAGGAAAAAATATACAGAAAATTATACAGAGAGAAAGAAACGGCGATAGTGACTGAGGCTGAAAGATGTGACTGTGGAACAATGTTGGCGGTCAAACTGTTTTCTACACCAATCTCCTCATTCCTCCTGCCAGACGAGAGGAAGGGAGGGAGGAAAGAGGTGTAGAAAAGACAGCGTTCACACTGATGCAGATAAATGTGAAAACACACTTTACATTTTGGGAACTTTTTCTAAATGTTTTCCATTCACACTGCAAGGTTTAACATGCTGATTTTCTGCTGCTATCCAGACATTTTGGACAAAAAAAATGTGAAAAAGAGGCATCATCACAGCAGCATATGTTCTGTAGATGTCTAGATGTTTTCTGTAGATCATAAAAGATCACGTTTTGGTGGCACAGTCCCCTCTTGAAACACAGCAATGTCTTGTTAAAAACTGACGCTTGTCTCCGCAAAAAATGCAGCATTGGCGCCGCAAAAACTGCCACTTTTCTTGGCATTGTCATGGCTTTTACTGCAGTGATATCTCTGTAAAAAAACTATCACCATCATGGCTTGAAATGCAGCAATTACTCAGTGAAAAACAATTGTTTTTTGTGACCTAAAAAGCCCCTTGCCAAAAATAAAAATACAACAACCATATACAGTCCTGTAAGAATGTTTCAAAAACTGCAATTTTCCCTGCACATTACAACACCAGACACACCGTCAAATCTTATCTGGTGGTCAAAGCTACTGTCAAAGTGTGGCTTCTTGGCTAAAAACAGGCTGAAAAGAAGAAGACATGCTCTAAAAATGGTGTACATTACAGTGAAAACAGTCTGGGAAAAACAAAGAGAAAAAGCATTTAGGTGATACTTGTCTTATTTAACTAAATGAGGAAGCTGACATTCGTGTTTGTATCAACAGCCCGGGGGAGACGCCACACTGACAGGAGCAAACATGAAGAAGTAGAAAATTCAGCTGCTGCACACCTCTTACCAATTTTACTTCCACCTTTGCTTTTGCCTCCTCTCTTCAACCCCCAAACCTGGTCAAACGGGTGTGTGTGTACCAAGATCAGTGTGGTAAAGATAAAAGATCAACCACAAACACATGCTACTTTCCATTGCATTTGCATCCTCAGATTTTCATCCATTTGCCTAAGCAGCCAGCCACACGAGATGATGCTGGACAGAGAAAGAGCCACTGGAAGCACACTGGAATTCAACTGAAAATTTCAAATGGAAATAGAAATGAAATTGGGAGTGGACTGGAAGATTTAGGTCAGAAGCCTGGCAATATCAGGGTTTGTCCCTTGGAAACACACACGCATACAAAAGGGCCGAGCCACCCAAACCCTGCAAATCAACAAGGAAATGATCACTGGAACAAGTATTACACTGATAAGAAGGCCGCCATTAAGGGTCTGTAATTTACACGCTGTTAGCGTTTTATCAGCACTCTCTCTCTCAGCTGATGAACTAAATCAAATATTTTATGATGAAGATAAGATTTGTAACTGTATGTGTGTGTGTGTGTGTGTGTGTGTGTGTGTGTGTGTGAAAATTCTTTCCATACGTATCTATATATATATCAACATATTATCAGCATTTTTATTTACATAAAAAAACATAAATTCATCAATTTTATGGTAAGACAATAAATACATTTAAAAATGAATAAATAAATAAACAAGATAAAAATAGAGCAACAGAATATTGGTGAATCTAATGTTTATAATAAGAAAAACTGACAGTAAAATCATATTTACCATGCTTGCTAAAACAGTTATATACAGTATATGGAAGCCCTGAGAGGTAAGTGAGGTTTTTTTTTCTGGTGATATTTTATTTTTGTGTTTAGTCCCAAATTTTTTCACCTGGTTGCCAAAAATGTGTTGATAGATAGCACTGAAAATGCATTTGTAAACTAGATTATTGACACGACACGTGATTGTGTCCTTTGACCATTCAAAAGTGATTTCGGACAACTAAAATTAATATTGTTATTCCAGTTCCAGAGTTGCACAGCTTAATCCAAGTGCTCAAAGTCTGAACAGTCTCCACTTGATGGCTAAATAACTCCACATTTTACTGATTTGAAGTCTGTGAACACTGTGAAGTCACATCTGCCAAATGTCTACAGCTAAAAATGGAAAATTGAAAAATTACATTAAGAATAAATAGCCTCTCTTTTCTGTTTGTGATCATCTGTTTCTTGATGTCAGAGTTACTGCTCAATCACAAACAACATTTTTTTTCCTCTACATTGCAGAGGAAACACTTGTATCTAACACTGCATGACAGAAATAGACGGCTAGCTTTGCTAATCTTCCTTCCTTGACATAAACACTCTGACGGTCGAGGACACGCACAACTGGCTTCCCTTCCTTGGAACAAAGATGTTTTCATTGTCAGTACAACTGCCCCTCCAACTGTCAATTCACACACACACAAATACAAACACACAAACACACAAACACACACACACACACACCCAGACTGAGAGATAACGACGGTTATTTTGGGGTTATTCTGTTCAGGCAGCAAGTGAGGACAGCTGAAAGGAGAGCTAGGGACGACGCCCGCACTCCCATCAGCCAACACCCAAACTCACCTCTCTCCTGACCCTGGACCTCTCCAGACTGCGCGTGTGTTAGCAGAACACACGCTCTCATGCCTTCAGCTCTGTGATGGAGGCTGTTTAAAGTGTAAAGATTTTGGTAGGTTAAAGGTCAGGTGAGAATACTGTTACCACACAAACACACCACCATCTCACACTCACACACACCAACATCACGCTGTCCCCGACTTCAAAACATCGCACTCATCAACCTCGGCACATTCTGAGGTTGAGTTGAGTTTTTTTTGGGTAAAGGGAGGGGGCTGGGGGGCTGTTTGATGCGTTCGGTCCAGGGGAGCAGGGTGAGGTGCGGTCAGTGGTTGGAGTTGCTGGAGCTGGTGAGGTAGAAGTTGGGGGCTGGAGGTATGAAGATGGACGTGATGTCTGGGATTCCTTTGGCTGCAGCTCGACCAGAATAACTGCGAGAAATATCTAAAATTCCACTTGGACTGCATGTGTTTGCACATATGGTATTGCACAATATCTTGAGAGATACTGCATTTAGCTGTTAAACACAAACGATTTTCCATTTTATTGACAATGAACTTAAATCATTTATATTTTCAAAAAAGAACAAAAACAAATAAATTGATAAAACAAGATTACTGCCAAAGAGAGTGTCAGCTTCTCCTTGCATTAATATTTCTCTTACCTTTTACTATTGTCGTTGTTGTTTTACCATTACTCACTCTTGTTGAAGAAATAGTTTGACATTTGATTAGATATTCTTGTTCGCTTTCTTTTCCAGCAATAAGAAGATAGATACCACTCATGTATCAGTCTGACTCTCAACAAGAAAGCAAATTATTCCCAAAATATTGAACTTTTCCTTTAAAACTTCCCACAGGAAACTCTTCACACATCAGAGGAAGCCTGTTACTGTCCAATGTGTTGTCTACACCTTCCAACAGAGGGAGTTAGCATGCAGGGGATTAAGTGGTTTTTGCAATTACATTTTTTTTTCAATATTATTTGTTTTCTGTGCATTTTATCATCTGTGATCAAACTGAGAGGACACTATTGTGACACAACTTTTAGCTGATCGTAGCCTCGAGTGCCTAATATATGACTTTCATATCCAGAAATCTATCACTTCTCTGTCTGTGTGCATTTTCAGGACTTTGAGTCTCTAATCCCTTTTTTTGTTTTGAAAAATAAGCACAAAGCAAACGCTAAAGCTTGATGTGGATCGGTGACTAATACAGATTTGCATTATCACTCAGGCAGCGTCCACACACAAAATCCTGAACAAAGATGCACAAACACACATGTGCACAATGCGCTCCTTATGATGTGAGCAACTATTTTGCATAGTCTATGCTTACTGGGTTACTTTGCATTATCGTTGGGTGTGGACTGTGTAACAAACATTCCTGTTTCTATGGGGAAAAGGGAACCTTATTGTCAAGCACAAATGTCAAGATCTTTGTCGCTCTCTACAGACACACACATATTGTGCAATCACACACCGGACTGTAGGCCAATGAGGTGCAGTTAAAACAGCTAAAATAGTCTCCGAGGGGATGACCTGAAGTGACTGGAGCAGCTGAGAATTTCATGAGAGAGGGAGGAAAGAGGAGGATGGGATCAGAGGCAGAAGAAAGATGGAGAAGAAAACCCAAACCACACAGAAGTGGTTGTTAAAGGAACTGAACCTGTGACGGTTTGTCATGCTGCTTCTGGAGCCGTGTCTCTGACCACCAGACCACCCTGACTTTCAGTACACAGCAGGAGGCTGCTATAGACATCTCGGCCAAAAAAACTTCCTTTACATCAAAAAAAAAAATGCTGAGTTTGTGATTCCTGTCCAAAATGACAATACAACATTTTGACATCATGTTGGCATCATTTTTCTATTTCAATTATGATCTTACAACACTAAGATTGATGTTTGGTCAGATTAAGATACGGAAATAACTTGATTAGGGCCAAGAGAAAGACTGCGGTATGGATTAAATTAAACCATTGAAACCTGGATCGTCATCACTTTTCTTGAGCCGGAATCACAGGCCTTTCAAACGTTTTTAAACCTGTGAACCCTGAAAAAAATTGGTTTGACAGCCCTAAAAAACCCACATGTTTCATCCTGAAAAAAAGTTAACATTTGTTCAACTTTTACTGCAACGCAAATATGTCAAACTGCACATTCAAGTTACTTCACACACACCCACATAAGCTGAAACATTTTTCACATGTGCAGGACATCTGAGGGATGAAGCCTGTGGAACGTGATGAACAGAGATGCTGTATCAGTAAAACTAAATGAAATCCACTTTGTTTCTTTCAGTATTTATTTTTGTCTGGCGCAGCTCGTTGACAGCACCCTGTCCAGATGACACCCATCATTTTTCCATTAACGACTCACTTCCTCTTTCCTCTTCTGTTGTGTCACATATCTGCCCAGCCACACACTTTCTCCCAAACACACACACATACACAGACTTCCTCTGTTAATCCTAATAGAAAAAGTGTGAGTTATGTTAAGGCTAGTGTGTGTGTGTGTGTGTGTGTGTGTGTGTGTCTGTGGCATTGTTCCCAGTGTGATGACTGCTTGTGCAGCCAAGGCTTAACTTTTGTGCTGAGTAACTCTGTGGCCAAAATCTGACCTGAGTCTATTAGTGTGTGAGTGAGTGAGTGTGTGTGTGTGTGTGTGTGTGTGTGTGTGTGTGTGTGTGTGTGTGTGTGTGTGTGTGTGTAGACCACTTGCTGAATGGACAGAATGTGCCTGACTTCATGATGGACTATCTAGTCCATAGTGTGTGTGTGTGTGTGTGTGTGTGTGTGTGTGACAGCTTGACAGATGATGTCATTGCTCTAATGAACTGTGTGTACTTGCACAAAACTAGCAAAATGTTTGAAATGTCTGCATCAGTTAAGGTTGATAGTACGCAATGCTTTTGCAAATTGTGCACTTTTGCACACTTTCTGTCTGACAGCCCTGAAATGTATCAAATAGAAACACTTCATATGTTTTTAATTCTCTGTGTGCGTATCCTCTCTTGCTAAACTTTGTCCCTGACTGCACCAGAGAAAAAGATGAACACTTGTTTAAGGTACAGATCAATCCTTCCAAATCAGGGTTAATAATATGGCCTCTTGTTTTATTACATTTATATTTATTACAAACAAGGACTAGTGAGAAATCAAAACAAATACACAACTAAGCTTACAAAAAATGATATAACTAACAATAAAAGAATACAGTATATGCAAATTTGGAAATTTTGGGCACCTATGTTCCTGTCAGATCACTGGTGCTAATAAGCAAATGTTAGCATGTGATTTTGGATATATCATGTTAGTTTTATGGTAGTTTTAGAGGTATCTATGAGGGGATTTTGTTACAGGGGCTTTTCAGGATCCTACCAGTTCATTTTCAGCATCTAATGAACTTGTATGCACTAATGTGCGCCTTTTCTGCATCAATTTAAGGAGGACATGTCTTTATCATCAATCAAATAAAAGTTCTCTGCTGCTTCTATAGAATCTTTAGGGGGGTTGGGATAGGTGCTAATAAGAAAATGTTTTTGTATTAATTAAATAAACAGGATATAATATGTTTAGTGCAAGCTTTAAGCCCCTTTCCCATTGCACATAAACAACCGCTAACATCTGGCTTTTATATGTAATGGGAAAAGTTACAATTGAAAACACAGTAAAAGCGAATGCACCAATTTTCAGATACAATGCCGTGTTAACAAAAAATATCAGACATTTCTACCAAAGCAGCCCTTGAACATCAAAAAGAGACCAAAGGATATATAAAAAAATAAGTAACCACTGTAGCATTTTCATTGGCCTACATCGTGCTTTCTACTGTTTAATAACTAGTTTTGCAGCAACAAAACAGAAAGACATCCTCATCTGCTGCAGAGCTTTGTACACGGCTCTGGTCTACTAGCAAAGGGAAGGGTTTTTAGCAGGTTTACCCTGCATTCAGGTTGTGCACATTTCAACACAAAGTTCTGAAGAAAAAAATGTTTACTTTACATCCAGAGTCGTGTTTTCAATGTGTGCTCATTTCTTTACTTTCTACCTGTATTCTAGCAGAGCATTGTACACAGGGTGATCTCAGCTTTGAGTGTCTTTTCTCTCCATTCAAAGAGCTAATTGAGCCTTTTTAGCATTTCCATTAAAGGGTGTGGAGAGGGATGGGAGGGGTAGCAAGGGAGAAAGAGGAAGGACATTATAGCCATTTCACAAACTACTCCTCCAAACTAAAGTCTCCGGCTGCACTGTTGTTTTTCTCTGCTTAGACTTTCATGTAGCCTTGAGGGACCAATTACACACCTAATGACACCCCTGTCTTTGCTCTCCTGCTCTTTGTGCTGCACCCCTCTCTTTATGTCTTTGTATATGTCTCTCAATGTCTATCCCAGGCTCTCTTTTTGAAGTCTATTTTTATCTATTTTAACATTTTCTCCGATGTGCCACTCAAAGAATTTTGATCAATAACATCTCCATCTCAATGTCCATCTATAACAGCATCATCTGCATCTACAAGTCCGAGACAAGTTCATAGCGCCATCACACACCAGACATGTGATTTTTTAATCTATTATATATTTCCTTTTGTTCTGAATGCCTTTTTACAATCTTTGAAATCCTCTTTGATGTCATATTTATTTTCCTTTTTTTCTTTTGGACAATATTTATCCTCAAATCAGTGCCCAGACAACACTGCAAGAAAGTGAAGTTTTAATACACGGGCCAACTGTTGGTTAACAGCCTACCGTGTACCAGAAAGCAGTGATGAACAGCAGTGAATAAAGCTTTTTAAAGGTTTGTGTGAATACGTTTGTCAGTTAATGACGGATGGGCCAACACAAAGAAAATATCACGTTTCACAGTCTCGACAGGGCAAACAATTGGGGGAAGGGTAACACACACACACACACACACAATTCTCCTAGTTCTTCGATTGCAGATGCCGACAAATGATACTCTTTCAACCAATCAGCTTTTCCCGTAATGACCGTGAGCCAATAAAACAACTTGGTCACAAAGTTTAAATTTATTCAAATAGAAACAAACTGTGGGTGAGAAAGACCCACAAAACAATATATGCAACACATTTCCTCTCTTCTTTCTTTGTAAAAGAAGGATGTTGGGACCCATTGAATTTAAGGCCCCCCTGAATCTCTGAACTAGCAGAGCGAGGGTTTATGAAACAGCTTAAACTACTACCAAGGTGTCTCCAGCAATGCTGTAGAATTTAACAACTTCATTGCAAGACCAGTGCATTTCAGCATTTGGCCTTCACCGGGGTCCGGTGAAATACTCACCTTTATTTTGTGTTACACGCAAATTATGGTAACATATCAGATAGAATGTGCTTGATTACAAAATACTTTTTTTCAGCAAACCTTGCAGTCAATAGAATGTGCATTTAATGAAACCGAACGTCAGAAATGAACTCAGATCTATTTATTCAAGCAGCTTTGATTAAAAGTTATAGGAAACTTGAATACAAGCCATAACTCCCTGCAGCTCTCTTTCTCTGTCTCCCTCTTTTCCTGTGTGTGTGTGAGTGAGTGTGTGTGTGTGTGTGTGTGTGTGTGTGTGTGTGTGTGTGTGTGTGTGTGTATGTGTATATATAACTAACATTAACTTTTGCTGTTATTACTCAACAGTACCACCTAGTGGACACAGCCAGTCACCAGAGCTTAAATACATTAATGAAGACATTAATTAACTTAAGCTGCTAATTCGGGTTGATTTTTATTTACTATTATTTTTATTTGTGCTAAAGACAATACTGAGAAATACTGACGCTCAGTTAATGCTAAATATTGTTTAATGATCAGAAACAGTAAATACTTTTCAAACTTAATGACACCCAAAAAGTTGGGAAGAATTTTAGATATCAACATTTAGATATAATGTAGCAACATTTTGGTTCAATATAAATCAGTTTTGCAGTGACCTTGTTTGGTACTCTTCTTTAAATAAGGCAGCTAAGGTTTGAATGAGTCTTATGAAACTTTGTAGATTAAAAAAAATACTCGTTTATGTAATAGATGGTTCGTGTTCAGATATTTTGTAGACTAACTGTAAACTTCCACAACCACAGCCCGGTGGATATATAATAATATCAAGTAATGTGCTGTTTATGTTGCAGTTTGATGGATATTACCCAGGATACACGATATAAAAACAGTATCAAAATCATTTGAGATACTTGTCTTAGGAATTAGAGGAATTTTTTTTCCTCTTTCCCGTCCACGAAAAGTGCGTCACAAAATCACAAAAAAATAGCAACCATACATACACATCACACAATAATTATTATTATATTTTTATTTTCGTAAAAATTTGGGGGGAGGGGCATCTTGGCAGGAACCTTTATACCAGAGCCCTTTAAAAGATATGTTCATTATTATTTTGTTTATTCTAGTGCACTACTTTATCCAAGCTACTGCGCGGTCGAGGTTGTGTTGTGCGTATCCGGAACCTTGGAAGGGGGAAGACTTAGAGGTGAGGACACTCGTGTAAAGATGTCAGACGTACCGGATAACGCTAATGAGCGTAAGTTTTTAAAATATCCCAAATATTTTGGGACATTAAGACAATATAGCCGATTCTGTATTCGCAATATTGACTTTGCTAAAAGGTTGTGGTCGGTTTTAAACAAACGTGTCACTGTTGCTGTTGGCAGCACTGCGCTTGAAATGTTCCTGTTAGCTTGTTTTCAGAGTTTTTACATCCTAGCGGGGAATCAGTTAGCTAAACTATCATTAAACGTGCACATGGAGTGGTACTTTTGACATGTTTTCAGATAAATGTGGACAGAAATCGTCTGTGAAGGTCAGTGACGCCGTTACTGAGGAGGTTAGTAAGCTGACAGTCTTTAGATAAATGGCAGCGGATTTATGTCAAAGCAGAAGTTGATCAATTTTTGCTCGAATACATATAAATAAATACAAAGGTGCTACTTAAACAGGACTAAAATGGTTGTTTTATGAAATGCCACACCGCTTAAATATTGCTGAGTCATTGTGACACAGGTTTGAGCCTCTAGAATCAGTGTGAAAAATGACAGCAGTTACTATCTGCTATTTACTGTTAACATACTTCACTTAGCCAAATTGTTCTGCAGTATTGCATGAATATAATTATAAAATTCTTCACCTTAAAATTACATTTAAACTCACAAACGTCCAGTTTTAGTTTAATTCTCTGTTTAATCATCTTTAATGTTGTTAAAATCATCTTATTCATGTCTTTATTGAAGCTGTAGGATATTTAAAGTGAGTTAAATATCCAAACCTAGGAATTTGAGGGTTTTTTTTATGGTTGCGCCACTCCAACAAAAGGAAATATTAAAGATGCCTCATGTGACATTTTATAACCAAAAAAATTAACCTTGATATATTTGGTATATTTGTAAATGTTTTGCATCTCTACTAGAATCTAAAAGAAAGACTTGCAAAAAAAACCATTAAACCATTAAACCATGTCGAGGTTAATTTCAGCAACCAGAAGCAGAACACGTATTGAGCTCTGAGTAGCTTGAGAAGGTCTAATAAAAGCCACACATAAGAAAATATCAAGCATGTGATTACTGAGATATTATTATTTTGTTTTGCAATCCTCTAAAGATTCTCAAAAACACTATTGATTTTTTAAAAATTGTTTACACTTTTTTATTTCTTTACTTTGTTCATGCAGAGAATCCTACAAGCATTTTTTTTTTTTTTACTGATAAAGGCAAATATTATTTGCTTTGCTCAGATTGCATGAAAAATAGCACTGTTTTGTTTAAGATTACCCGGACCGTGATAAATACAAATGCAAATTCCAGTGTTCTGATTGCACAAAAAGTAAACCTTTTCATGCATATGTTGTTATGCTCTTTATACTGTGACAGTTTTCCTAAAATTGAATTTTAGATAATCACAATAAATTGCCTTCCTTACAGTGTCACTATATAGTACAACATACTGAATCACAACCCAGTGTAGGACTGCACAAAAAGTTGTTATTATATAGGATGTTACAAGGATTGCAAAAAATAAAAATGCAAATCCTACTGTTCTGATAGCATAAAAAGTTAAAATAAATAAATATAGTAAACATTTTATGCATATTGTAGTGTGTTATATCTCCTCAATATATCTCCTTGCAGTATTCCTTACAGTATTGCAATATATCACCATATATGGAATTGCTTGAACATGACACGTGTCATATCACCAAATTTTTGCTAATACACTGCCCTATTAACTAATCTGTGTTTAATCTTTTCAGACTGCCCAGGCACACAAAGTGAGCAAGCAGGAAAGACGTCGTCATGTCAGGGCTGTCCCAACCAGAAACTCTGTGCCTCCGGAGCCACCAAGGCCCCCGACCCTGGTGAGACTGATGTTATTATTATTATTATAATACAGTTAAGCAAATACATGAAGGATTATTGGAATGATTCAAATTGTACCAGACGTTGGTAGCTGTGAAAGGTAAGGTAACTTTATTTATACCCGTAGGTAGATTTAGTAAACAGTTAGTGAGTCGGCCTCCTTTTTACACACACAATCAACAGCTTAACATGATAAAGTGACAACAGTGCTCAGTACTAAAAAGGCATTAAACGAGATATATAAAAGCCAGATGAAAATAAGAGTATACCATCAATCAGTAAAAACAAGAGAAATGAACCATCAGTAAAAACAAAATTTAAAAGTGCAAAGATCAATAAATACTCAATAAATAATACTGAATTTTGCTTTTACATCATCAGAACTGTATAACTGCTATGACTCGCTGATGTCAATGATGGCTGTGGGGACAAATCAACACATATATTTCAGTTTTGCCCCATTTGAGAGTCTTCATCTCCTCTCACTGTTTCATCTGCAGCCATAGCGCAGATCGGAGAGAAGCTGTCGACGGTCAAACACAAGATCCTCGTGCTGTCCGGTAAAGGAGGAGTGGGGAAGAGCACTTTCAGCGCTCACCTGGCTCACGCTCTGGCCAGTGACAGCGCCACAGAGGTAATATTTTCAATTTCATTTTGATTTTCAGGGCACAAACCACAGAGACACTAACTGTTTGTTCAAAAGTAAAACCTTTGAGACGACCAAACTATCTGATTAAACTCAGACATATTACCTCTGAGTTGATGTTTTTTTCAGGGGTACTGCATGACGGTTTTGCCTTTCATGGTTTGAAATGTGTTTAAGCTTGTTTTGTGTGGAACAAAATAATTTGGTCTCTTGCTGTTTGCTCTGCGGCTGTGGTCTAGTCTAAATTGTCTAAATTCACCTTCTGTTTCTTGTGGAAATCAACTAAACACCGCTATAGATCACTGCAGACATGAGTTCATGAAGAGGTCATAAAGTTCACTTTAATGACAGACTTTAACTGCTCAAATCATCGCACTAGTTCACAAGTCACCACGTTCCAGTCTTTCACTACTTCATCTTCTAAAGGTAGCACTATTTCAATGATCAGACTAACACAGTTGTGTATTTTGTTTTTATTTGTCAGTAGTTTAGCTGTTTTCTAAATATAAGAAATGTTGTTTTGATTTTTCTCGATGTTTACATTATTTATGTTGGTTTTAGAGTGATAGTGTTTTATTTTGCTATTTATTATTTTAGTTTTATTATTATTATTTTGTTTAGCATATGTAGTTTCCACATAAAAATATATATATTTTTTTATTTTTTGTGGTAGTAATTTGGAAAATATGAGGCACCAATGTTTATAAAGATAGGTAGGCAGATAGGACCAGCATGCACCTGGGTGGGCAAAATGGTTTGTTATTTTTAACAGAGCAAGAGAGTCATCGGGGGTCATAATTCGTTTGTTTGCTTACTTGTATTTGGATATTTAAGACAACCGCAACAACAGCTTTGAATGTACACTGGATTTCTTTTGCCTGTGCTGCATCAGTGGCCCTTTGATTGTTTGGTTTAAGTTTGATTTAGATTTTTGCTTACAAACAGCCGCTACATACAGGATTACAAAACCGAGTCTACATTTCTGATCAGGTCAGGCGGTCACTGTTTTCCTTCTCTCTCTCTGTTTTTAGGTCGCCCTGCTGGATGTGGATATCTGTGGTCCATCGATCCCTCGGATCATGGGTTTAGAGGGAGAACAAGTGAGTTTTTGGCAGAAATGTCAACAGCAATAAACAAACACACTATGAAGGAAACAGTTAGTTTTGCTTTGGCATTAATCATGCTGATGTTTTACTTCTGTAGATCTGTAATCTCTCGTCTTTGCACAGGTTCACCAGAGCGGCTCAGGCTGGTCTCCTGTGGTGAGTCAGTTCAAACGATGCTGCTCTAATTTTTTATTGTTTTATCTTTTAAAAAGTTGGACGTATCATAAATGTGTCTATGTATTTATTTTGCAGTATGTGGATGACAACCTGGCAGTCATGTCTATCGGCTTCCTGCTCAGTAGCCCCGATGATGCTGTGATCTGGAGAGGACCCAAGAAGAATGGTATTTTGTGTGTGTGTGTGTGTGTGTGTGTGTGTGTGTGTGTGTGTAAAACTTTCCCAAATGTCAGACCACTACAACCTGTGTTGCATTTTTCTAAAATCAGGAATGATTAAGCAGTTTCTGAGGGATGTTGACTGGGGGGAACTGGATTACCTCATCGTGGACACGCCCCCTGGCACCTCTGATGAACACCTGTCGATCATCCAGTACCTGAGCTCCACGCACGTGGATGGAGCTGTCATCATCACCACACCACAGGTAGCACACAGACGCACGCACACATACACACACAGCAGGGTTCCCCGCAGATCCTTAATGTCTTCTTGAATGAATTAATCTAAAAATAAGGTCTTAAATGGTATTAAAATGACATAAAGTAATATTTCAAAAGTCTTAAAAATGCTCACACATGGGAAGTAAGATTTTATGATTTTTTTTTCTGACCTTGCATTGTAAAGTCTCAAAATAATTGGTAACATCTTTTTAAAATTTTTTTTTTGCTAAATAGTTTAATGAATTTTTTTTCTTAAACATTCTTAAACTGATGGGAATCCAAGAGGTGGAATCTTACATGCAGATTGAAAAACACAAAATCGCACAGAAAACCGTCCAGAACTGCCAGATATTTCCCACTTCTATTGGTAAATTTAATAGATACCTTTATACTAACTTTCCCAAGTTTGGTTATTAGGAAATTGGCACGCATGCACACAAATGCTCACACATATAACCTGTACATAAATGGCTTTTACAGCAACTTTAAAGGGAAATTCCGCCCTCAAATGTCACCTCTGTGTTCATTTTCACTCCACCTGATTTGACTACTTGTTCATCAGTTCTTACATTTCCCAGAATGAACTTGAACCACCTGGAGTTGTTTGTTCAGCCCGTCATTTATCTGTAACTCTAATTAGTAATAACGATAGTGACAGTCACACTAAAAGCTGCAACACTGTTAACAGACAGAAAATGAGAGAATAGCACCCTTTACTCAAAACGCAACATAGATGCAGCTGCTTTGCATTATACAGTGCTGTTAGTGCTGCTGGGGGAAACTGGTGTCTCCTCCTCCCTTTGAGAAATATACTGGGATAGTGCTAGCACGGTTACAATGCTATTATTCTCGACAATGTATTCTTTGCAGTCAACATTAGGTTTTGTTCTGATGTTCCTAAAGACAGAACTTGTGTCTACAGTATTCAACAATCAGAAGAGAGAGAGAGAGTTCACAAGAGTCCATCATGCAAAGTACTTCAGCGTGTTTTTAAGGAGTGGAATCTCATTTTATCTCAACTGGAAAACCCCCCACTTTGATTACGGCTGTGACCATCACCGCTCGTCTCTCCACCTACATGCTAACAGCCAAATACAGCACCACCGCCCACTGTGGGGGGGGTTTATGGAAAGTCGTGGGGGGAAATGTTGTAGTTAAGAGACAGTTGCTACACAGAGACAGAAGAATTCTCTCAGCCTAAAACTTCACCACACTGTATTTACTGTGTCAGTATTGTAGAGATAACCCAAAAAATGTTGGAGCAGTAAACATGTTGCAGATACGAAAGTTCTTTCTGGGATATTGAAGACAGTGTATGCAGTGGGCGTGATGTTCCCTCTAGATTTGTTTTCTAACTGCACAACAGTCGTATAATCAAAGGAGAACTATCGGCAGTAAAGTAATCCCGGTGCATCATAGTCACAGCTGTCGTGTCCCTCTCACTTTTTTACAGTGATATTAAAAGACAAATGCTGCAGAATGCTACTACTACACGGTAACCAACAGAGGATGCTATATTATCATAAACACATAAAAAGCAAATGATACGATGTGATTACACAAGCTGTCACAGCACCATATAAAATTGTAATCCAGTGACTTTAGAGGTTATTTGTTTATACAAAACACAACAGAAGCAGCAAAATGTGAGCAAGACCATTCGTGAACTACAGAACAGTTGTGAGAAAAACAAAAATGCACCCAATATATTTATATTCAGCGTCCTCTTATAAGGTGCACATTATGTAATATCTATTGATGGTATTAAAACTGTGCATTGATTTGAAAGACTAACACTTAAACAAAGCAATGCTAGGAAGTTAATTTCTTACTTCACATTCTTTCACACCTGATAAGATAATGCCACCTTAGCCTATTATAATATATGCACACATATTGTAAACTAACCCATATGATCTAACATACAGACAATATAAAGACAGAGCTGACTGTGTGTTGCAACAGATTGTCATTTCTTTTACCTCTGTACAATATTTGTAACAATGAACTTTTGTTTCTAGGTTATATTTCCCTGTATCCATCAAGTTTTTGTGTCTTTGATTGAAGACTTGATCTCAGCAAATACTTCCTGATACTTAAAATAGGCCGGGGCCTGTGAGGTCAGACAGCAGTGGAATCACTTCCTCATTCCTTCTGCTCTCACTTAACCAAAACTAACCACACACAAGGTGGAAATTTCTCAAACAAAGCAGCAAGTCTGCTTTAATATCAAGTGTAAAGCTGCTGATCTTTTGAAATTAAAGAAAAGATTTGTTTTTTAAAACACTCGAATGTTTCAACACATTTTTCATGTTAGAGCTGCTTTTTTTAAGAGAATCACTTCTGAAGAAGGAAGGGAAAACGATAAAATACATTAAAACCTGACGAAGGCGCAAACTGATATGCATTGGTGTATTTTTAATGTTTCTAGCCCGTTGAAATAAAGTCCTTTTATATTCTTCAAACCATCTTGAGAGCCTGGAGCTGGATTAGTTATGCTCCATTCCTCTTGGCAATATATTTTATTCCCCTTTTTTGAAGCAAAAACATTTGCTCATTTCACCTTTATTGTGGCTTCCTCCCTGCCTCTCTCTCTTCCTCTCATCTTGCTTTCTCTTTCTCTCTTTCTATTTCTGTTTCTCACTATCTAGGAGGTGTCACTGCAGGATGTGCGAAAGGAGATCCGGTTTTGTCAGAAGGTCAAGCTGCCGATCATCGGAGTGGTGGAGAACATGAGTGGCTTCGTTTGCCCTTCATGCAAGGTGATTGACAGATGCACACGCCCATACACTGAAGAAAACACGACCCGACCACAGAGCTGTCACTTCATCTGTTATAGCAAAAGAAATACAGTCTGCAGTCTGAATTAGATCAAAACACAAGCTGACGTGTGACACACAGACTGTGAGTCACAGAAAGAGCATGCAGCTCAACCCGTTAACCCATTAATTAACCAAGATCTGTGTGTTTCTTTGATTCATCATGTTGAATTTTTCTGGTATTCTTGGTGGGTGGCTTCTGGATCAGCCTCTTCCCTGCAGAACACGTAATATATTAGATGATTGGAGTTTGAAAATATTAATAAATTATAGAAACTGAAGTTTGTTGGATGTGACAGGACTGATTTTCCATCCCGTGGTGACATCATCACAGTAATCTCCGATTTAGCTTGGATGCAGAAATCTTACAACAGAAAGCCTGCGCTCCAAGCTCGGGATGTGGCGTTTGAAAGATGCCATTATGTTGCATTATGGGAAATGCAGTGTTGTTGGAGTTGGACTCACACTAGGGACTAAAAATCTGATATTTCAGCCTCGCCATTATGATTTTGACCACCAATTTCTTAATGTGTCTCTCATGAGTAACCCAACTTCAGTGCTAAATTGCTGCTTTAAGCATGTGTGCATCTTAATTTTGGCACCTAATGTAGTTTTAAGCTTAATCTGATAAAAATATATAGGCCTTTAGGTTTTAGTCAAAGTTTAGTCACTTTATTTTTGTTGATTTATTTCATGGGTCCACAACAGAGGGTCCTGTTGATCCCTGTGTCTTCCAAATTAATTTTTAACATTAAAAAAAAAAGAACTGAAGAAGCCTGTTGGATTAGACGTGAACCATCCTCAAGAAACTATTTTGTCGTAGTAAAATTAATACTGATTTTGCATCTTGGAAAAAAGCCTTTCTTAGTAACAAACCGCTTCAGTTGGTGACCTAAAAATAGCTGAGAACGCTATACGCTGTGTCCTGTGATTCCCACAGTATCGGATATAAACTAGATGTTTAAAAGTCAGACTTTTAAACAGAAGTAACGTGATGTGTCACTGTTTTCTCAATGAAACCATCCACACACCGTGATTTCATTGATTTCTGTCATATTAAAATGGTATTGATGAAACTGAGTACAATGAAACAAATTATGGATTTTTTTAAGTTATTTTAGGATGCCTATTACGATGAAAACTTGCTCCCCAGCTAACTCATGTGCATTTACATTATTTTAAATGTGGATTAATGTACATTGTCCCTTCTTGAATAAATAAATTACAAATTTCAATAGAGGTCAGTTTTCCACTCTTCCATTCCTGAACTCAGCATGTACAGAGTAGCACAGATTATAAAATCTGAAAGTCCACACACTGATTTTTCTTTGTCCTCTCTCTTTTAGAACATCTCACAGATCTTCCCTCCCACCACCGGGGGCGCCGAGCGAATGTGTGCAGATCTAGATCTACCCCTGTTAGGAAAGATACCTCTGGACCCGCGGATAGCACGAAGCTGCGACGAGGGCAGGTCCTTCCTGAATGTAGTACCTGACTCTCCTGCTGCTAAGGCCTACCAGAATATTGTGCAGAGTGAGTGTTTTACAGGAATACAAAACAACACGCATGCACGATCATCTTTGATGTCTCAGATGTTTCGCCACCTCACATCATATTGTAGATTTCATTACATTCCAGAGAAAGGGAAGTCAGACAGACATGGCTTCCAGTGAAGTCCCTCGTTGTTTTTGATGACTAGATTTTTTGCTTGACGTCCCAATTCCCGATTAAATGTAATGAAAGAAGAAGTGATCACTTTGTAAATGGGAAGCAGTCGACCAAAGCGGAAGAAGAAGAGATCGAAATTCAATCTCCGTACTTAACACAAGAGATTAAAGTATTGAGGAATCAAATGTGGTTTACATGATTCACAGTCATTTGAAGGCAGATAACAAAAAGCAAACGCGCGCGCACACACACACACACACGCACACACACAGATCTTCAATTACAAATGTTATCCTTTGTGTCCTTTAAAATCCTCATCATCGATATCTGGTTTTGCTCTCTCCTCCGTTAGGTATTAAAGACTATTGTTCCAACCGGGTGACGGAGGAGCAGAGCGCCGCCTGAGCTCACTGTGACGTGGGCTATAATGGACGAGAGCACTGAGAGAGACCACACGATGAGAGAGTGGTAGAAATAATTAACTACTGAAAAAGAAACACACATACAAAAGCTAATGTCATTAATAATGCAACATTCACAAGAACCTGCCAGAATTATCTCAACACTTTGGTGAGGTGCTCGAAGTATTGAGGAGTCAAAAAAATCTGAAATATTGGGTGGACTTATCCAAATAATCTCAAACCACCACTCTGGGGATATTCTATATATAACATTTTTATACTTGACATGAGATAAATACAATTTTGAATTTCTGAGGGATAATCAGTGATTGATGTAAGGCTATTTAAAATGTTTAGCTTAAAGGATAAAGCTGATAATATTCTTGTTGATGTTATTGTCTTACAAATCCCACGTTACAACCAAAATCCAACAATGTGTTGTACTGTTTCTTAACAATGTCAGCAATACACAGCTTCACTGTAAGAGGTTTAAAGAGACAGAGATGCCTACAACAGCTTGGCCCTGTAGGGTTTTTTTTTAGACATTGGTCAAACAAGAGTGAATATTGCATTTATTTTGGGACTAATTTTAGTTGTGGATTTATACACATTTGGGGCCCTATCTCACACCCAGCACAATGTGGCGAACAGCATAGCTGTCATTGCTAGTTCCAGACTGACACAGTTATCACTTTCACGGCCAGCGCCCATGTTGTAAAAGTAGCAAATATGCTTATGCCAATCGGTGTGTCCATGCCTGTCTTAAAATGAGGTGTGGTTAGGCGCATTGTTGGCACATGCTATTTTGAGGTGACAGAAAGTGACTGCGTCATTGACCAACAAAAACCTGGTCTAATTTCACCTAAATGCACTTCAGACCGTGCATTATGGGTGATGGTATGATTTATAATGTAAATAGGGCCCTTGGTGGTCATAGCAGCAGGATGGGACTGCATTAAGCATTGGATTAAGCAAACCCCTGTTCATTACAACAAAGGCACATATCTTTCAGTGCAGCAGTGTCTCAAATATGTTTTTACTGGAGCTTATTCTTTCATGCTGAATTACAGTAGGAAACCTAAGCAGTACCAGAGCCTCAGAATGGTAGGGCCCCACATGTCATGAAGACATGTTATATTATGTATTATACACACATATTGTCTCCTGTGGATGTCGTGGTGCATCCAAAGATACCAAATATAGCCAGTTAGTTCCTTTAGTAAATGAAAAGAGGTAGAGATTGTGCTGTAGTAAGGGAGACACTATTTGGGGAAGTTAAATCTGATCATCTAGTAAATCAAGCAGTAGTGTCAGACTTTTAACCATTTCCTACAAGGACATCTTGCGGCCCCAAATAGTGTTTGTGGATCTATAGACCTTAATAGTCTCTGGTTAAAGTGAATATGTTGTAAGTGGGGACAGAAAGTCTAATGATCGTACCGTCTTTGGGATTTAAACCCAATCAGTCAGTCATTGTATTCATTCCACATTTGAAATAATGAGATGCAATATGTTAACCTTTCAAAGGATGCTTGAATCTTGGGGATCTACATAGATAGCTTTGATCTAAAAAACGCAAACTGTGCATATGAGAAAATTTTATGTTCTTATTTAGAGCTCGGTGCAACTGACCAAATAGTGCAGGCCTCAAAAAAGGTTTTCAAACATTAAAACTTAAGGCTAAATGTACCAGCATTTAATCTTCTTCACTGACTAGATCTACAGCTCAGATGTAGTTGCTGGTTGAACAACTCAGTTGTTCAACCAGCATGAATATAAGTTTTGATTAAAGTTAATTTGTCATACACACTTGTTTTAGAAAACACATTGGTTTGTGTGATGTATTTGTTTTTTCTCAGATTTTTGAAATAAATGACCAAACATGAAATAAGCTTTAATTATTATTCTGTCAAAGTTACAAAACTATTGCAGGATACTTTTGATTTGCGATAACCTTGTCTCATATATATATATAGAAAATTATTTTTTGGCTTTCTGCCTTTATTATATAGGACAGTTTAAGCGTGAAAGTTGGAGAGAGAGGTTGGGATGACATGCAGCAAAGGGCTGCAGGTCGGAGTTGAACCCACAGCCGCTGTGGCGAGGACCGCAGCTTCTGTACATGGGGTGCCCACTCTACCAGGTGAGCTACTGGGCACCCTCACCTTGTCTTTAATATTAAAATCCATGCTTCAAGGATTTTGCCAACATTTATAACTTCAAATGATGTTATCATCACATGTACTAACACTGTCCACAAAGCTAATACAATGTCACCAGATCTTTACTGCCCCAGTCTTGCCACCGTGTTATTTGTGTAAGTGTCTACAAGCGTTCTCGTGTGTATTTTGCCATACATGGTCGTAGTTCCTCCAGGTTTCACCAAAAAACACATGTGAAACTGGATCTGCATCCTGCTAACATACAAAACAACAGCAGCCACAGCCAAACAGACACTGTGTTTCCCACACATAGCTCTACTTTGATTTTATGATCTCATTTGTTGCAGCCTGCTGAATTATGATTTCAATCACTGAAATATTATCCTTGATTTATTACACCTAAAGGATTCAAAACACACAGAAAACCTTAGACAGAGGACCCAAACTGAGTTTTTCATTAGGAAAAAACATTGAATGCAATGCACTGAACTGGTTTAATACTGAAGATTAATATGAATTTTTTTTTAGCCTCCTTAAATTAACGTTTCTTAAAACCTATGAGCACCAACAAATTTTAAAGTCTTGAAACTCAATCCCTTCAACTAATTTCCTTTCCATCACTAAAGGGACAGTTCACCCCAAAATCCAAAACACATGTTTTTCCTCTTACCCGTAGAGCTGTCGGTCACTCTGGATTGTTTTGGTGTGATCTGCCAAGCGTTGGAGATATCGGCAGTAAAGATGACTGTCTTCTCTCAATATAATGAAACTTTATAGTTCTTAGCTTGTGGTGTTCAAAGAGCCAAAAAAACATATTTGGAAAACTCAACAGCAATGCTTCACTAGGTAGGTTTCCATTATAGATTTGTGTGTAATTTAAGCAACATTAGGCGTATTTTAAATTTGTAATTTCAGTTTGCTCAATTTGAAGATTAATCGAAACCCACCTATTATCTCTTTCAAGAAATCATGATCCTGTTACTCAAAATTGTCCACACACACCTTGTTGTAAGCAGTCCAATGTAGGAACTATTTTCTTTCAACTAAACTACAAATCGAGTGCCATCTATTTCCATGATATTCAAGAGAAGGCAAACATTTCTTTGGCCGTTATCTCCAATTGATAAATAGCACTACGGGTAAGAAGAAAAATGTATTTGATTTGCAGTTGAACTATCCCTTTAACTTTACAGAGCTACACTCAACTGGTGCGGAAGGTGTGGTCCGAATGATACAAAGGAAATAAAGCATGGTGAATACAAGTCCAGGCAGTTAGGTGTTCATTGTTTAGCCAAACCCCTTCCAGTCCTTAAAATAGACAACAGAGTGGACACATTTAAAAGTTCTGGTGATGCACTTTTGCACAGGTCATGTCTCTGACTGCAACCAATAAGTGTGTGAAAGCATCAAATCTCTTATCATGGAATGGGGAAGGGAACTTTGATTAGAACAATCAAACAAATGTATTTCCTTCTTTGTTATATTCTTTCACATGAAGAAAAAGTCCCTAAATCAGTGACAACAATGACTCACCAAACCGGATTTCTTTCAGAAAAGTAGTGATCCTGTGAAACCTTTATTGTAGACATTGTTTAGAATTATAAAACATCTGTGAAAAGTATTATAAGCAATGGAATAATTAAGTATTTATACACAAATGGCTATATGTCTCATGTAACTGTGTTGAAAATAGTTTTTTGTGTTATAGAAGTGTCAGCATATGATGCTGCACTGATAATTAAAAGTGTAAGCAAAAAAAGCATTATGTTTATGCTGTAGATTATTTTTTTAAAAAAGTAGAACATTAGTTACCATTAAACATAATAGATGCTTATTAATTATACTTATTAAATATCAGGGGTGGTTTTGTAGAAAGATTGATGACAGTATTCAGTATGTTAGTGGAAAAAAATGCTCCTCTTGTGTAAACAGAATCTAACCTCACTTCCTAATAATGAAATCTCTGCCTACAAGCCATTAAAGTCTCTCACACGCAGAAAACTGAAACAATACTTCAAACTGACCCCACCTCCAAATGCTAAAACACCTCCTTCTTTTAATAAAAACACCTCCTGAATAAAATCATTGTGTCCTTTAAAAAACACAATCTAAACATCAAATATCTCTACCAGCAGCTGTCAGTGCCCCGGGAGTGGACGCCGTCAGCATGGCCCAGTTCGAGGAGGTTCTGGACGGAGTGCGACTGGCTCTGACTTGGGCCTCTCCTGCTGAGATCCGAGCTCTGCTGGAAAATTTGGTGGAGGAGCAGATCATCTCGGAGGCCTACGGCGAGAGCTTGAGTCGGCACCGACTTACTGCAGCATGTAAACCGGGATCTGTTGTGACAGGATTGACCACTTACGGGCACCTCAACCAAGATCAAGTCAGCCAGGTGAGGAAATCATCAAAGACTAGAGAGGCCGACTATAACCAGATTAGATCTCAGTTTGTGTCATCAGCGGATGAACATGAGAGCTCAAAGTCCTGGCCAGAACATCACAAAAATAATCTGAAACTAAGTCAAGAATTGAGGGGGGGACCAGCGATGGACTCCTTGAATCTCTTCTCTGCCCCAGTGGTACTTGACTTTCACTGCAGTCTTAGTTTAGATGATGAAACAACAGATTTGCTGAGAAGTGCAGATTTAATGCAGAAGCCAGTTAGTGATAGTGAAAGAATGAATGAGGGGAATTTGGAGGATGTGAAGGAGTGGTTAGAGCAGGTAGAGGAGGCGGCTAGAAGGATAGCTGTCCCTTTGTGGCAGCACTGGGACAGAGGACAGAGGATGTTGCTGCCTCTGGTTCATGCTGGCATGACTCCTGCTGGCGGTACAACAAGTGAAATTACAGTGAGAAAAGGTGAAGCAGAATGCCCTGTTTCAAATATGGAAGAGGAAACAGAGCTTGCAATGGCTTGCAGGACTTTAGATATGTACGCCGACACCTTCAAGTGGACAGAAATGGACATTACAGACCCGGGCTTCACACTGAATGCTGATGGAGCAGCAAAAGGCCTCTGCTGCTCCAATTTTGACAGTGTGACAACAACTGGATCAAATCATTTGAATATCGCTGGAGCAAGAATGAATGCCTCACCTGTTGAAGCCGATCCAGCAACAGACACAAACTTGACAGACAGGCTAGAGGGCGATCTGGATGCCTGCTGGGGAGCTGACAGGACAACAGACGACCTGTTTCAGTTGATGAGAGAAGTACAGTTTGGCACAGATGCAGGATTTGCATCACATATTGCACATTTGTTTTCTCCCTGTGCACCAACTGATACTCAAACTGATGCACAAGATCACTTTTTTAACTCCAGCACAGATCACAGCATGACATTAGACAGTGCAGAAAATGTTTTCAAGGCTGCTTATAGTGCAAAAGTATGCACTGATGACATAACAGGCTTCCCAAAGAGTACAGAGGACGAGGAAAGGGTCGATTCACAAGGGGGTGAGTTTGCACTTAATTATTTTATCATGTCTCCTCCTAATGTGTGTTTCTGTCTTTTCTTATTTACACAATGTGAAATACTATCACCATAACACTGGAAGAAAATTATTTTCTGTTCAAGATTTTCAGGTACTTTCCTTGTTTCCTTTAACGCTTCGTCTCTTAGAATTAAGTTCAGCACCTGCATGGCAGGCAAACGCTTGTTTGTTTTAGGTGAATGCCTGGACAGGGTTTGGTTGTTCAAGCTGGTACATACTTTCAGTTTCACTTTGAGTGATCGTCAGGAGGCAAAACTATCAAGGACATGGGAACAAAAGCGTGGAAAACCACCCAAGCTACCACACCAAAAAAAGGCTTTGTTGTTTCTTATGACAGAGTGATAGTTGGCAGTGCTGGAAGAAGTATGCAGATCCTTTACTCAAGTGAAAATAACACCACACTGTAAAAATCCTGCATGAAAATGCTACTCAAGTAAAAGTATTCAAGCACAATCATGAAAATGTATGTAAGCATTTAAAGTAAATGTTTATTTTTTATTTTTGCACACGAATATCCATCCATCCATCCATCCATCCATCCATTTTCTTCCGCTTATCCGGGGTCGGGTCGCGGGGGCAGCAGCCTAAGCACACGAATAACACTGCATAAAATCCAGATAGTAAAAAAGGAGAAAAGTTAAAAAAAACAAACAACTAAACTATAAATTAAAAAATGAAGAAAATATAAATGACAATAAAAAGCGCACTGAGCTGAAAATTTAACCAGTAAGTTAACAACAATCCAATAAAAAATAAATGTACTCACTGCAGAAAAAGTGATAAATTTAATCATTCAAATAATTAAAATAATTAAAAGGAGAAGAACAATTCCTTATGTTTGAGAAGCTGACATGTAATCGCTCAAAACTTGGCTTTAAATATTATCAAAATAGTTACCATGAAATGTTCTAACCAATCACCTAAATGTTTCAGCTTTTACTTGCATATTTTCATATGGCGTGGTAGCCAAAATCTTTATTTGTAACATAACTAAACAGACAATTTAGTTTCATTTGCTATTTACGACATCTATTGCTTGTCTGTCCGTCCTGGAAGAGGGATCCCTCACTATCCTCTACCGCTCTTCCTGAGGTTTCTTCCTCTTTTTTTCCCCGTTACAGGGGTTCTTTTGGGGGAGTTTTTCCGTGGGTGATGTGAGGGTCTAAGGGCAGAGGGATGTCGTACACTGTAAAGCCCTCTGAGGCAAACCATGTTTTGTGATAATGGGCTCTATAAATAAAACTGACTTGACTTGACAATTGTAATGGCATAAAAAGTACAATATTTCCCTCTGAAGTGTAATGAAGTGGAAGAGGAATGTATCATGAGTTTAGATACTCAAATGAAGTATAAGTACCTCAAATTTGAACTTAAAGGGACAGTTTGTAACTTTTTGGCCTGTATGAGGTACTTCTCTGTAGCCAGTGTATTACATGGTCATTTGTCAGTCGGCAGGCCCAAGTTTGGAGAAGCAAGCAGGAGTCCAACATGGAAGCTAAACAATGTACTGCTGTGGATGGGGGCCAGCAACAAAAACTGTTTAAGCTACCTAAAAAAATTCCAACTAAAAAATCAATATCCGTTTATGTGTATGCTATATTGAGAATATTTTCACTGCGTTACCTTTCTGTCCCGAAAGAGAAGCTTTTAATGGCTTCGGTTCCTCATCTATGCTCTCGTCAAAGTTACCAGACTCCATTGAGAAAAACAGTGATTTAAGCTTGTTACACACAGGAGCTGCTGGTCTACCACTGCTTAAATCAGAAAGAGAGTTTGTGTTGTTGTGTGACTTTGGTGAATCCAAACTAACCATTTTAAACACCGAAGTCACACAATGTCACAAACTAATTAACGGATGGTAGACCAGCAGCTCCTGTGGTCAAATTATTAAATCACAGTTTTTCTCAGTGGAGTTTGGCCTTGAAGTGAGTGATTTAACGACTTCATTTTCCAGCGGGAAATCAGTGTCTGACATTAAGGTAAAGCGATGAAAGTGTTCTTAATACAGCGTACACTTAAACTGTTAATGTTTTTTTTCTATGGATAAATACACCATACAACCCCATTTCAAAATATTTGAACCTTCCGTTTAAATACAGTTACTTGAGTCAATGTACTTAATTATATTCCAACATATATAAATGGTAATAAAATACAGAGCAATTTTAGTGAAACTGTAGCTTTAGATAATAAAATTAGTGATATTTGTTCAATATTCTAAAAATTGATGTCAATCTCACATCTCTGCTGCCTTGAATATAACAGTTTGAGCTTGTTGAAGCTTCAGTAATCCATTGGAGGTATTAGACAGAGAAATTAAAGGGGACATAGAGTATGATATAGAGATATTTGTTATGCAAGTTGAGGTGGACACTGAGCAGCCACAGATGGCCATGAGAAACCTGCTGCCAGTGGGCATAACACAAAGTTTAGGCAGAGGACAAGAATGTTAGGCAATTTTAGGCTCTGTGGAAACAGAACCATAACATGACTCAATTTTAAGGGCGTAGCCTGACCTTCATACATACGGGTGTGACCTATTGTGATCTCCTGCGGTCAAAGATAATTATCGGAATTTATCTACTAGCATTTAGTTAACAGTTGTTGCATTATCCCCCAAGTTTCGATGATCAAGCTTCAGAATCACATCAGTCCACATTTGTGATTTTGTTAAAAAGAGAAAAAAAAAACATCTCTGAGTCAGCTTCAAAAGAGTAGACACCCATCATAAAGACTTCCCCTCTCTTTGTCTTTGCTTCCTCCCATCTTTGGCCATCTCGCTCTCCCTGTCCAGACTCTTCTTTTTTCTTTACTCTTTCAGGATAGATAGAGTACCATATTTCTCAGTGCTGACTGTGTGTGTTTGTGTGTGCATGACAATACTGTAAATCCACGCACAGTCATTGTTTATAAAGAAAATAGTTTGTTGGTATCGGGTATTAATTGTGTTATGTCACATGTGTGGCACTCTGGCACATAATAAGTGGTTTATCTAATCAGCACTGAGAAGCAGGTGGAGCAGGTACTTCCCACGTATAACCAAAACTCCCTGTGTTTCCTTGTCCGTGGTGAGAGGTATAAAGTGCAAGGTGTTTGTTTTTCACCTTTTGTGTAGCAGTCACAGGGACGCAGGCTCATGGGTAGATTTTAAGAATAGTAGTATTTTGAATAATACATGGATGGCTGAAAGTACCTTTGCTGGGAAAAAAATGCTCAAAAATAAAATGGTTAATGTAGAGCCAGAGCCAGACGACAGCTCAGGTCAAGCCTATGGAGGCATTGGAGGGACATAGTCCCCTGGAGAGACTGTGGCCTCATTTATGGCACCTTTGTGCTCCATTTTTAAAGCTGTTTGACATAATAGAATGGCCTAAAAATGTGTGCATCAAGGAAAAAAATCATCCTGTAGAGCCTACAAACTATTTAATTGTTCTCTTTTTTTCATCATTCTGAGACCAGAACACAGCAAATGTTGAGGATGATTGATTTTCACCTAAAAAAGGCAAAGTTTGTCTGCTTTAATATTTTCTAGTTAGAAAACAAACAGCTTTGCTAGGTTTAAACCTATTTTTCTTACAAGTTGAATGTTGAATGACAAATCTGCTGCATTTATCCATGCTATAATAGTCTGGGCTGCATAAATTGCAAATCAAAGATCACCCACAATGCCTAGTAAGTGGGATCTTTAATACTATGTCCCTGGCTAAAGAGGAACCTTAGAGATGGAGGGACATGATAGAAATGAGAGGAATGAGTGCACAGACCACCTAATAACACTAACACAGTGATGATAATTAGACGATAAATATGATACATACTTTGGGGACATATCCCCAATATTCAAATATGCTTTGAAAAGTTTCCCCAATATATTGATAAGAAATACAAAGAACAAACTGCAATGACAGGCAACCATGCAGTGCTATCTGAAATGATCTGCAGCAAATATGCATGTAATGATAATCATAATTAAACAAAATTGCCATTAATATAAAAAAAAATTCTAATATTATGTTGTACTGCAGTTCTGTATTGCAGCACCCCAATGGAAGCTGATGCTTAATAGCTGTTTGCACAATCAATGTCAAACACTGTATTGTCTCTATTTCATCGATGTCAAACGTGTTAGAAAGTGGAAAACTAGAATGTAATAAGAGTGTTGCATCAGCTATATCACCGGCAATCGTGATAGATTTTGTAAAGTGTTAGCATGTAATAACTACTGTAATGAAAAGCTCACAATATGACCAAGTCATATGCTGGCTTCCTAATATAGCACTCAGTCATCATAACTTTAAGAATCCCTGATTTAAAACAAAATGCTGTAAAATGGTCTGTTCAGTTTCTAAAAAAGTTCTCCTGGGGGAAATTCATTATGGCCCTGGATGACGATGATGATGATGATACCAATATCCTTAGATAACTGGGACTTCATTTAGTCCATGCCAGGAATATACCTTTAAAGATGACTTTGGAGTCAGATGCCGGCTGTCTTCACATAAATGAAGATTATTTTCAGAGCCACAGAAATGTGTTAATACTGGCCTGTGTAGTGGAGTCCGGGGTCTGCTGAGACATATTTTGGTAGCAAATCTGCAAGACAGTCCTGGATAAGTCCATTAATAGATGTATAATGAAGTACAGAGAAATTTCTAGAAACTGGATCATTAATACCAGCAGCAGAATTCTGTAAATACTGGTTGAATAATCTTTTTCACCTGATTTCTTTTTAGTAATAACCAGCAACACCTGCGGTTGTGATTAATTTCAGCTTTGACTGCGCTCTGTCATATCAGTAACAGCCTCTGCGCCAAACTGATCATTTCAGGAGTGTTGATTTTAAAACTTTTTCTCTAAGCCGTTACACAAAGACCCAACCCAAAACTGCACCTTGTTGCGCAAACAAACTACTGCCCCTCTAATTTCGGAAACCTGCCTGCCACAGCTTGGCGTCTCTGGATGTGCAGCAACGCAAAGTGAAAGTAAAATAAGGGGTTTTTGTTAGACCGAGTGGGTTGCGCGCACTGGCTACAGCTTCTGTATGTGTCATTGGCGCATGTATGCAGCAGTTTGATGTAAACACAGCGACTGGAAGTTAACGCACAGATACCACGCAGCAGGAGGTCAGCATCATCCAGTGACGCCAGGCAGGTAAATGTTATCCAGCTTGTGATGGGGCGACTTGGGCGCGTTTATCCAAAGTGCGCATGCATTGGCAGGAAAGCATGTCGTGTCGGAGGTTCCACTTTTATCTTTATACCTTTATCTTTTTTGTACATTAGTGCCGTTATGTAGTGATTTTAAGTTGTTTTAATGAATGATGTACAGAGATAAAAGTTTTATCAGCGATTTGCATCTTTAATTAAACATCATAAAGAAAATAACGTTTCTAAAAACATTTTTTTCTATATGACATTGTTAAATAAGCTTATTTATACCACAAAAATGTAAATGAGCTCAATTGTTTACAGACATATATTAAGATATATTAAGATATATTTTATGACTTTGTGCTCCGAACTGGCGAGTAAACTCCATTACGCATATGTAAACTGCTCGACAGCCCCCCATATGCAAAATGGAGCGCGAGCAGATGAGTTGTTGGCAGAGGAAGTTTGTGAAAAGAGGTGATTTGGGGGGACTTTCAGGAATGAAAAGAAAGTGATTTCATTTCATTCAGTAGTGTGTGCAGGAGTAAATGCGTGAACAGGCACAGGGAATTTCACTCATGTATGATTAACATTTAGCAACATTTAAGACTTTTCTCTGCCTCTCTAGATTTTCACACTCTGGCCATGTGTTGTGCAGCATGTAGTTGTGTGTGTGTGTGTGCGCGCGCGCGCGTGTGTGTGTGTGTGTGTGTGTGTGTGTGTGTGTGTGTGTGTGTGTGTGTTTTCTTTATGAACTTGCTTTGGCACAGCATGCCGTATGGTGCTTTACCTGCTGTATTTAAGTTGACAGGTTCCTCATTCTGTAACTGAAGGCTTTTGTTTTGTTTGTTATTATCAGGCAACAAATAATTCCCAACCACCTGCTATGTCTTTTAATATCTTCACCTTTAAAGGGACAGTTCACCCCCAAATTAAAAATCCACATTGGTGTAAATTGCTGAGTGTTTGAGGTGTTGGCTGTATGTCTGTCTTTTCGGCTTGTGGTGCTCAAAGTACCAAAAAAAAGTACTTACAAACACTCATCCGAAATGTTTGTTTCCAGAAATCACTGAAGGTAATCTAAAGACTTCGCTGCGATAATTTCGTGTAGGAACTTTTTTCTGTCTACCAAACCACACCTGTAACTGACCTAAAGGACTTGGTGCCCTGGGCAAACTGCCCCGCCCCCTCCAAAACCAAGAACAAGAGCTAGTGAGAAATCAGCCCGAATCAACAACTAGTTAACTAGTTAACCAATAGTAATTGTAAATAACAAACAATAAAAGAACACATATCTGTGTTTGATAATATGGAAAACATTCATTCAGTCAATTAATCAGTCAATCATCAACCAATCAGACTTTATTTGTATCGCATTTTTCATACAAATTGACTTTAAAACAAAGTGCTTCATACAATAAAACCGAAATCGCCCTCGCCCACAAACACATGCACACATACATGCACACCAGCATGTGAATAAAAAACACAAAAAAACAAAAAAGACCGTAACAGTACTAATTAAAATCAGGAACTGAAGAAACACCACCACCAGAGGCAGGATAAGACCTATACATATAAAAATAAAAATAAATACATAAATCAAATGATAATACCAATGATAAAATAAATAAATACATAAATAAAATACTCAAACTGTAAATAATAGGTAAAAGATACCAGCACTAAGTAAAATAATAAATAAATATGTTGTTAAAATAATAAAATATGGAAAGTAGTAAAACTGTGAAACAGACTGAAATACATGAATAAACAATCAGCAGATAAAACGAAATTAAAATTAAAAGACAAACTAAAAAGGTAGGTCTTGAGTTTGCTTTAAAAGGAAATCAACCAATCAAAGGTTGTGAGTCAGAGTTATGCTGAGTTTGTGTGTGTGGCAGGAATTTGGTCCATCTATTAAACAACACACCTGGCAGGAAGTGTTCTTCTGCCATCTGGTCCCCAAGTCTGTCTTAAACTGTGGCAATTTTTAAAAAAATGTTTTCGACTGGTGGGAGTTTGATGCTGCAAACAGAGTCCTTCAGACAGACAGAAAAGTTGGCAGTAAAATCAAGGTGCACTCAATTTAGTGCTTGTTTAACCCCTCAAATGTCACATGACAGGGACCAGATCAGAGCAGCATTTTTTGGGTCATCTGTTTCTTCGATGGCTCGGCTCAAAAAAACGAAACTGTGTGCTAAGTTACGTGACAGGAACCTCCTAACATCCTTTGTGGTGTCTAAGACAGCATTTGCTGTTGTTTTGTACACTTCATCTGAAGTGGGTCATTAGAAAATGTTTCATTATACTGAAAGTAATAAGTTATCAAGACAAGCATTTGCACGTTGGTGCCAGCACTGATAATGTCTCCTCTCCTGCCCAAGTTTTAAAGTTCATTGTTTACAGTTTGAGCCTTATTATAGTAAAACAATGATGTCTTTTAGAGCTGTGTCAGGACTTAACTGAAAACAAATCAAAACGTAGGGTGCTAAGGGAGGAGTCTCTGACCAAAATCATCAAAGTCACGACACAGCAAAAGTGAACGTGCTAGCTCAGCCTAGAAGAGAAAGATGAGAGAAATAACTTCCAGGTATGCATTTTTGTATTGCTAAGCTAACAGAATTTGTGCAAGATGAAGCTGACAAACTAAAATCTGATGGAACTCGGTGATCTAAGTCTAGGAGGCAGGTCAGGACCAGTCTCTGAAATAATCCTTTCATTACAACCATAGCGGCCACATATGTCCACCACCCACTGTACAAAGCTGCACACCGTATTATGTAATGTGACCCGGTCTTAGATTATTATCAGCACATGATATCATGCTTGAGTTTTCAAGTTTATACTTAAAGAATGTTTTCTCTGGTTGGTAATATGACATCTAATCTCTCTCACACTTTATTTGAAAGATAGCAGCTCTTGCTGTTTCACAGAAGAGCTACAGTCCCACAGGCTCAGTTGAACAGGTTGAGGAACTCTTTTGTTTTTCAGTCTGTCAATTAGGATTGCAACGGTATGAGATTTTTAAGGTGTATTTAATCGGACAAACTTTATATAAACTGAAACATTTTTATGGTAGTACATGTAAAAAGGCAGTCGAGGGGGTAAGGAGGTGCACATGGGCGAGAGAGATTCTCCATTGATTGCATTTTTTTAAAAAATAGTGTATATAAGTAAATGTACACGATACGGTATCTGTCAACTCTCACACCACAGTATAGTGGTACTAGGTTTGAGCACTGAATGTGAAAGGAATGACTCGTTTTCTGCACTGCATCCACCAAGATACACCATGTCCTACATTCATTAAAACACATTTTTAACTTGTTTACAACTCAATCATTTTCCAAACACACAAAAAGTATTGCAATAATGGATTTCTACTCTAAATGCACTCATAAATCATTAGAAAAAAAACTCTGATAAGGATTCTTCACTATGTGTTTTTTTGTGTGTCCATTCCAAAGGTCAAAGAATCTCAACACAAAAATTACTTCATAGTAAAAATGACAATAAATGGCCATAATATAGGTTTTTTTGGAAAAAAAAAAACTCTGAGATTCATGCATTGATATCTTGGCAACATTTTTAATTTTATTAATGTGATTGTGTGTTCTCAGGTGCCAAGATGCAGGAGGTGGAGCAGGACCCGCTTTTGAGTTCTTATTTGGGAGATCTACCAGGTTTGTATTGTTCGAGTTTGTTACCTGTTAGACTGTAGAGAGGTCGATCTAAAATAGAAAGTAGACAGTGCTATAGCCTACTGAAGGAAAAGTGAAAGTACACTGCAAGTGCTATGATGATATAGCATTAAAGGAAATATTGTAAGGCAGTCTCCAGGATTTCGCTGGCCTTTTTGGGGATTATTGCTTCTTAAAATGCCAGATTTCACATTGACAATGTTCAATTCTTTGAGCACTTTCAGTAGATTTGGATGCAATAGCTTCTGTCTGGGTCATTTTTCTTGTCTGCTGTGAGTGCATTTTAGCCAGGGTGTTTTTCAGTAGGAAAGTTTACTCAGTGTCAATACTTTATCTCCACTTTCACACAGAAATATAAGAAACTGTTTTGCGCAGTCTTTAGAAGTCATTTTTGTCTATAAATAGATGTTGGTGTCACACATGTCTGTGTCTTCTTAACCAAAAACAAAAGTGAGTTTGGTGATTGGGGGAAATTCAATGACTGGTGGAATTTACGTAAAAGTCACGGTGACTGGATACATTCACAAGGACTGGTTGTTTTTGCGTTAATTGTTGTGATCGCTGCGCTGCAACGTCCTGGAGAGGCAGGCAAGTCTGACGTTAACTGCAACAAGATTGTCAGCGAGTCACACCCGCATTATATGCAGCAACAGAGATGTTTATTGATGAAATATTCTCACCTAATGCGCAAATTCAACAAGACCAGATTAAGGAAAGCCACAGAAGAACTGAAAAGAGATGAACAGATGAACATCCAATGAACTGGAAATTTTATTTGCCATTAGCAAATATGAGCAAAGGTAGGAAAGCAAACTGTTGCAAATGTTTGTTTGTTTGACAATGCTTTTTGTTTGTATTTTAGATGATTTAGAGGACTACCTCAATGATGATTTCCTAGGGAAGTATCTTGGTAAGTTGCAACCAAACTTCTGCATACATGTTCATTCATGTACAGTGGATCAAGTGACTTAAACATAAACACACATATTAAAGTATGAATGCAATGGTGATCTTATGTCTAATTTCCCTCTTCACGTAGACAAAGGTGTGCTCTTTGACGAACCGTTGTTCAGTTGTGAGATAGAAGAACTCAGTACCTGCTGTAAGTAGCTCTTCTTTTCATTGTGCATTTGCTGACACAAACAGGCTACACATGATAGTAAAGGAGGGGAAAGAATTATTAAAAAAAACATGTTCATACATGGTGGACAAATAGACAGATACACTGAAACGTACAGATTAAAAAAATATTTATGAAGTGTCAAAATCAGGGGCAGTTTAATAGACAATTAATCTGTGTGTTTTTGCAGTCATTTTTTGTTTCTTTGTAGTAGTTTTGTGTCTCTTTGAGGTTGTGTTATGTCTATTTGTAGTTGTTTCGTGTGTCTTTGTGGTTGTTTTATCTTTTGCACTAGTTTGTGTCTATTTGAGGTTTTGTCTTTGTCTCTTTGTGGTTATTTTGTGTTTATTATGAGTTGTTTTGTCTCTTTGAGATAGTTTTGTGTCTCCGTGTGATAATTTTGTGTCATTTTGTTGTAGTTTTAGATCTATTTGAGGTGATTTTGTGTCTCCTCTATAGTTTTTTTGTGTCTACTTGTGATTGTTTTGCGTCTCTTTGAGATAATATGGTGTCTTTTAGGTTGTTTTGTCTTTTTGTGGCTATTTTCCTCCTTTTTGATGCTATTTTGTTCTACATATTAATTAATTCACACTCCATATAACATATTTTCTTATTTTTTTAATAACACGGCTGTATGGCCACTCTTTGTATTTTTGTCACCTTTAGTAAATGTGCAAGCCCAGTTTGTGGCAGAGAAGAGTTATCAAATCAAATCTGTTCTACATATTGTATTTTAACAAGGTCAGTAGAAAACAAAAATATATATATATTTATTTATTTATATATAAAATTCAAGACATTTGTCAGTAATGTCCATAAGACCCCAATCGCCAAGGAAATAAATCTCCCCAAAACAAGGTACAAGATAGATTTAATGGTAATTTTTATAACAAAGTTTAAAAAAATAAAATAAAAAATTGTCCTGCAACATCATTTGGAGGTGAAACACAAGGATTAAAAATCATTTTCTTTGTTGCCCCGAGTTTTACCCTGTCTACCATTTCCTGTTTCGAATCTTGAAGATGAGAAATGTTCCACTGCTGTGATTTTCGGTTCACTACCGAAATGCATGAGAGCCATTTCTGGTTACTGTGTCTGTTAGCTGCTTCACTGACTCTGCATCTTCCTCTTTCATGCACTTTAGGTGAGCTTCCCATGCCGATTGAGCTGCCTGGCCCAGACAGCCAGCAGCAGACACCAGAGGACAACCTAACAACCAAAACAAATAACAGGAGAAAAAGATCCAGAGGTATATAACCAGCCGTTAACTATGAAAACTGTTCTGATCAGCCCTTTGTCATATAAAGCTTAATTTAGGCTGCAGTCAAAACATTCTGTAAGCCTGAACTACTATATCAGTTTTACTTGCTGACTTTTTTCCACGTTATATTTGTATTTCTCATCTCCAGCTTCCCGATCACAACAGTGCACTGATGAGGACACACCATCGAGGCCGAAAAGACAAAGAGCAGCAGGTGACAGACTGTTTGGTTTCTGTCCGTTACCTATTGATGGCATGGCTGGGAAATCTATAACCTGCACAGTGTCATGTCAGCCTCCAGCCAAACTCATGGCCATGGTTTTATTTTCCTACAAACCATGCTGGCATGTTCTTTGTTGACACTTGTATTGTTTACCATTCCAGACAATCATTGGTTTCATTCTTATCAGTATGTTTGGAAAGTCATTTATCAGACATTTGAAACTTGCTTTAGGTTTTTCAGTCAGTGAACATTAATCAGCAGCAAGGATTTTTAAAGCTATGTTACTTTGAGGAGTTGCAGTGCAGATTTTCATTTCCATGCAACAAAAGCGTAACAATGAAATAAATTTTCTTTAACTGCTTGTAAGGGCAGTGGGAGGGCTGGTGGCTTTCCCAGCTGGGTTAAGCCTGAACGGGTTGGCAGAGTATCAGAGGGCAGGCACTTAGAGACAGACATTTTTTCACACTCACATTCACACAGGCAATGTCAAGTCAACAATTAACTTAACTTGGATGTTTTTGGACTGTGGGGAAATCCCAGAAAAAAGCCCACGACACGGAAAGAAAATGCAAACTGCACACAAAAGTGCCTGAGCCAATGAGCAGGTCCAAACCTAAAATACTTTTGTGGAGTCGACAGTGATAACCACTGCACCACTTTGCATGTAAACTGTACATGATGTGTCCATATGGCAAGCTGAAATGCTAAGATGCTAGCATAATTTGTAGTCAAAGGGATAGTTCACCCCAAACTTATGTTAGGGGTGAACATGCACTAATGTTTTAATCTTGCGCTGTAAAGGAGACCCCAGGTTGGTGGGTGCAGTTCATTAGAAAGAAAATTATTCCTACATGAAACCGCTCACACCCAGTGCTGTGGATTATCCTGTATAACCTGGGTCATAATTTCTGTAAAGAGACGTTTCCGTTCAGTTTTTCAAACGTATATTTTAGTGTTTTGAGCATCATGAGCCGAGTGCCATCACATTTTCTTATATTAAATAGAAGGCACACATATCTATAGCCAATCTCTTCATCACTTGTCAACCTCACACCAAAACAATCTAGACTAATAGACTGCGCTACAGGTAAGATTCATGTATAATTTTGGTTTTGGCGTAAACTTTACCTTTAAAGAGCTAAAACTTGCTAACACAATTATATATTCCAGGCAATTCTGGTTGTTCAAGCCATCTTTTAAGGTTGCCCTCATAAAAGGTTATCTAAGAATTGTTCTGTAATGTTGGTCCTTTGCTAACTCTTGCAGGTCGAACAAAAACCAAAGAGGTACAGGCTGAGCCAACTGTCACCCAAGGTTAGTTTCTAATCTGCTCTAAACTGATTCTGTTCTTAGGGGAACAGTAAGACACTGTATGTTGTTTCAAACTTTTAAAGGGGCAACAAGAAAAAACATAGTAATTCAAGCTAATGTCAGTAAAGGGTTAGCTGATGTATTAATGTATTAATCACATAAACATCAACTAAACAGCTATGACAATGCCCAGTAAAATGCTAATGTAATATGACCAAACCATTTGAGCAATAAGCACCGGAGAGTTTACTACATTAATAAAATGGCATTTTACCAATGAGGCAAACCACGAGGCTACAGGTGTAACGTTAGACTTATGGGTTAAAGGGATGTTGGCTGTTTATGCTTGACTTGATGCCTTAGTGGCACTGGCATGCAGATGAAGAAACAGGAAGTTTAATTTTGAAGTCGCCATTTAAGAGGTCACCAATGAACCAAAAGAAGAACTCTCTCCTCCCTCGACTTCCTCCAGATCAGTTTGGTGCATTTCAGAGTTTGTTCGTGATGAATGCTCTTGGCATGCCAGATGAGTTGGTGATTGTTACCTGCTGTATACTTTTGGAAGCCAAGTGCAGTCATTTCCAAAACTTTCAAGTCTGCTAAAAGTAAAAGTCTCAGTTGTGACACAATACCTCTGGAACTAAATCCCTTGTTATTTCCTTGCAGGCTAAACTATGTGCATGTTTTTCCTTCTCCAAACTTTATTTTAGATTCTCTCAAGGTTATCAAAACCTGCTGGCAAAGACAGATAAGGAGTGTTTTCTCTGTTTCTCTTGCAGACATTGACACAGCAACAGAACCGAGTTCAGCAGAGATGGTTGTCGTCCCAACCACTCCACCAAAAATCCTTCATCTCCATCCCTCCATTCAATTCATCACCATCCCAGACACTCCAGCATATCAGGTTGTCCAGACAGTGAGGCTCCCTCCCTCGGTCATTGGACTTCCACTCCCCAATACAGCTGCCACACCTACTTACATATTAGGTGAGTAAAGTTATCATCATCAAACCATTGTTTATTCAGGAAAAACTGACTGAGCATCAAGCTCTTTTACAGCATTGCCTTGAATTCACATTGAGTAAGCTAAAAGGATATATAACGTGATAGCAATAAATTCAATAAAAACAAATAACTAGCAGCAATGGCTGTCAAAAGTTATAAATAGCAATAAAAATAGAAAAAAGACTAAATAACAAGCAATCTACAACTAGTGAAAAAATGCATAACACAAAAGAAGAAAAAAACAGTAAAGATGATGACAATAAAAACAGAAAAAAACAATAAATAACGATCATGAATTAACCAAAGCAGGAGCACTGTGCAGGAACTGTTTTTATTCATTTAAAATGATCTATAGATACATACCAATCTAATTTTAATACCTCTTGTAACTGGTTCCATTTATTTGGTGCACATAGGTTAAAAAATACTGTGAATGTGTGTGATGAGAGGAGGATTTATTCAAAGTATTCACAAACATTGAGTAATAACCATTTTCAGAGCAATAGTTTTAAAAAACAACCTGTTTGTGAATACTGTAGTGCTCAGTTTTTGTTGTGTCAGAGTTAATCTTGTAGAGGAAATGAAGGCTCTCTTGGTATGCAGTTTAAATGCACTGAAAACAGGATCATCAAGCTTCTAAGAGGTGGAGCCTAAAAAGAGCTGTAATAAGCAAACACCGACTTAAACCAAATATTCTGGTTGAATATAAATTACACCTGTAATTTTTATATTTACATACTTTCCTGCCAAGATTTCAGCCCTAGCCCACCAAATGGAGATCTTATGGTTACCCTTTGATAAAGGGATGAAGGAGCTCATTGAAAGATAAACAAGCCAGTAGTTCCTCATTGTTGTAATTGTTTCTAGCACATGCATGCATTTCCCACACCCTGCGTTTTACATGTCCACACAGATAAAAGTAACTTAAGTTTTGAAAAATCATCTTAGAAGACTTTTTTAAATCCATGTTATCCTGTTTAAGTTTCTGTATGTGACATCCAGAGCATTACTACAGCAGCAAACCACTATTTGCTATCTAAAGATAAACTGTAGTGGAGTAAAGGTGCCTTGAGCAGAGAATAAAGTCATGTTACCTCTTTACCGTCGAGCTTCTTTGTGGTTTGTTGTGGTAAGCCAGTCTGGCCATGTGTACATGTTAGTGCATGTGTGTATCCTATGGCTTAGCTCATTGGTGCCGCTCTGCACTGTGTTCATGCAGCAGTTACCGCTTTATATTGGGGCGGTGGAGGCACAGAAGCTTCTGTTCCCCCTTGGTTAACACTTTTAGCTCTGTCAGCATTGTTGCTGTTGTTTACTGCTATTTATGGAGTTAACACTGGATTATTACCATGTGCAGACAACTCATATGCTTTGAATTTTGCACAGAGCCCCTATAAATGTATGCTATATTATCTTTTACTACCTAATGTATTCTATCCCCTGTGTAAAGCACTTTGTATGAACTGTGTAAAACACATTAACTTGCCTTGTCCCCACATGCATGTCTGTTTATTACACTAATACTGTATCAGCAGTACATATTCTAACACCTTTTTCTAATGTAGTTCCTGCTACATCGCCACCCTTCAACCGCCAAATGCCACCTCTCTCTCCAAGTGAGTAAAAAACTTTTATCTTCTATTTGTATGTGTATGTTTATGTCTGTCTCTACTGTGTGTGCAGGTATGCAGAGATCTCAATCTGGCAGGGTTGTGTAGTTTATAGTTCCACATGTTCAGTTTTAGTTCTGCCTTTTAAGCAGCAAAATGGAAACCACTCTCTGCCCATTGCTGTATGTGTGAATGCAGGCTCACTTGTTCTCCTTTTGTGTTTGTAGTTGACGGTGCAGTAGCACCAGTCCAGATGAGTTCATCCCCATTAGGATCTCAGTCAGAAACTGCTAACAAAGCCATGTCTCCCACTTGTGACTCACCCTTGTCCCCAAGCAATGGTGAGTATCAGCATCTTTCGGATTTTTATCTTTTTGAGTTAAATCACCTTGAGGAGTTATTGCCATGTTACAGTTCTTCTGACATGTTGCATTTTTAGAGATGTCTACATGTAAGGAATCACCTCTTCCTCAGTCTCCCACTGCCCTCGATATTCCCCGTAAGTTACTGCATGCTTTTATTCCTTTGTTCTGCTGTTCTGTAAAATTTCTTGAAAAATCATGTCTGTGGAAAAGCAGGTTCGAAATCAGTTGTTTTCATTTTCCAGAAGTTGTAAAGGACTACATCCAGGGAGCCAAAGTCCACATTAGTCAAACCTGCCAGGATATGGAGGCAGGCCTTAGCCTGACCTCTCATTATGTGGATGTGCCAATGAGCCAGAGAGAGATGTGCTCTGGAAAAAGCACAAACAAAGTCCTGGACAAGGAGCTAATCATCATGGGAGACACAGATCGGCAGAAGAGCTTGTTGGGACGTAGTCAGGTAATATTATTGGATAGAAAAAAAGTTATCATCTAGTGCTTTTTAGAAATAGCTTATACAACGATTCGCATGTTATCCTACAAATTTGCGCCCCACAAAAGACGTTATGTGCTTAATTTCAAGTTACATACTTAACGTTAAGTCACATAGGTATGACTTAGGTTAGTAAAGTTATTGTGGTTAGGTTTAGAAAAATAAACATGGTGATAGTGTACCTAAAAATGACTCAAAGTTCACATGGTTAAACGTCACCTTCTAGGGGAAAGTCCCTTGTATTGTTACCCATCCACCACCCTAACCTGCCGCCTTATGAGACCGTGTCCTTCTCTAGTCCCATCAATGCATTGCTCACATGATCGCAGCCTACCAAAAAAATGGTTTATATATGAATTAGTGGCTTTACTGGATTATGTGGGATACAAACTTTGGTGCATTACTTTTTGTAGTAGAACGTACAAACAGTGCTTGAGAAGGGACTGAACTGCTCAAAATGTTGCATAAATCACTGGCTATAACTCACTGGTACCTATTTGTTTGTCTTTTCCATTTAGATATTCGAAGGCCAAAATGGGGACAAACCCAAACGCTACATATTGTTACTCGGCAGTGCTGGGATGGGAAAAACCAGCCTGATCAGGAAGCTGTTACTTGACTGGTCCAAAGACTGCTTCCCACAGTTTGACTTTGTCTTCCTCTTAGACAGAAAATCCCTGTCTTTAACAGAGGCAGCCTTTAGCCTTCAGACCCTTCTATTAAACCTCTCCTCCTTCACTCCTTCCTGCATGGACCCTGAGGCAGTGTACACTCAAATCCTTGCAGCCCCTAAACGCGTGCTTATCATTTTTGATGGCTTTGGTGAGTTGCGGGACTATGAAATTCTTCTCCAGACTCAGGAAAAAGACTTGATAGCATCATTGCAGAAAGACAGTAGAGCACAGAACTTCACAGTAAGACAGTTATACTCTGCCATCCTTCAGAGGGTGGTCCTTCCAGGCTGCACTCTTCTTCTTTCGACTCAACCAAGAGGCACTGCCACCCAGCTACTTCGGCGGACGGACAGCCTCTTGGAGGTGTGTGGCTTCACCCCCACAGATGTAGAGGTGTATTTGTCCCAGTACTTCACTGATCCTGACCTCAGAGCTTCTGCATTGGACTGCTTAAAAAAATGCAACTATCTACATCTCCTCTGCTGGAACCCTGGACTGTGTCGGTTGGTCTGCTATGTTTTAGAACAGTGCAAAACTTTGGAGGTCCTACCGAGAACTTTGACCGGGCTTTGTCATCAAGTACTTCGTCTGAAAATGGAAGACAGTAGGAGCAGGCACTCACAGGCTGAAAATCAATCAGAAACACCTGTGCAGTCAGTAGAAGAAACCCAGACCAGCAGTTCTCAAGTGAAGAGGCATCACAGAAGCACTCGAACAAACTCCAGAGCACAGGTTCGCCCTCACTCACAACGAGCAAGGAGGGCAAAAACACAAAACCAAGAGGAGAACGACAGTGATGGAGAGGAGATGAAGAGTGCTGGCGTAGACAGAAAAGAGGAGAGAGAGTTGCTGTCCCAGTTGAGTTCTTTGGCCTGGGAGTCGGTCAAAGCAAACTCCTCCATCCTCCCAACAGGACGGACAATATCTGACAAACTCAAGGCGTTCGGCCACAGGACAGGGCTCTTCTCTTCTCACCACGTGAGGATGAGGCAGGTCGTCTCAAGTGGTGAGACAGAGGGAGGAGGAAGAGAACAAACGGTAACAAGGGAGAATGGTGCACAGAGGGGAAGCAAAGGGATGGACACTGAACATGCTGCTGCTGGTGATGACCACATCCTGTTGTGGGCCAACCCATTCCTCCAGAGTTACCTGGCAGGAGTCCATTTGTCTCTGTCAAGGTAAAAGTTTCTTATATCATTGAAAAAAAAAGTCCTTTTTATGTTTTCATTAGAATTATATGGGTAAAACGATATTATGAGACATGATTGATTGAGTTTTAAGCCCTTAAAGGAATATTTCACCAATTTTCAACCAGCTTTGCATCAAAACAATGTAGGTAATGTGTGTAGATGAACTGTGGTAAACCTCTGTCCATGTAACCTGTGCCCAGACATCCCTCTTTCTCCCCAGCGAAACACCTCCAGATTATGTAAATTGCATCATTTGGAGGTTTTCACAGGCTCTTGCAGCGCTGATCAAATATCAACCAAGATTTTGTAACTGCTCATGTCCCTTGACTGAAAATGAAAGAGAATATCTCTCTCCACTCCCAGCCTCCTTTCTGTTTCCCTTTCATTGCTCTGCCCTTTCGTCCTCTGACTCTCTCCAAATTTCTATTGCCAGGACTGTAACAGACCGTGCCTTCTTCCCGACACTCCCTTTCCAGTCAAGCCAGAGGGGACGCAGGCGACCCCAAAGGGAGGAGCTCGAGCTCACTCAGCGATTTGCAGTTGGGCTCCTGTTCAGCAACAGAGCAGAGCTCCAGAGGCTTCACTCATACACAGAGACAATCTTTAGAGATATGGTGGCTGCCAAGCAGGCTTTAGTAACAAAGCACCTTGAGGGTCTTTCCTACAGTGACCTGAGCCCCGCGCAGGTCCTAGAGGCTTGTCATTATGTTTATGAGTTGAGTTCCACATGTGGTGATGGCAGCAGAGACACTAACAGCGCACGATTAGTCACTCACCTGGCAGTGAATCTTCCAGAAGTCCTGACGTTTCATGGAGTGCCACTCAAGCCATCGGATGTGTTTGCTGTCCAGAAAGTTCTCGAAAGGGGGGGAACTGAAGGTAGAAGATTCTGTTTGGATCTGGAGGATTCTGGGATACAGATTTCGGGACTCAGAGCTCTTGTTGGGCTCAACAACATCAACACATACAGGTACAACTGATTCTGTAAAACCCCCTCCACAAACTTGAATTTGAATTTCTTTGGATAGCAAAGGAATGACCTGCCCTACTCTGCCTCTGATTGGTTTACACTGATTTTTATTTTTACTCTAACCTTAACTTATCCCACCACTCTTGCCTCAACACAAGTAACCCAACTAACAGAGGCAATGAGTAGTAGCCAATCAGAGGGAAAGTAGGGCTGGTCATTCCTTTGCTATCTTAGGATACTCATATTTGTGCACCAAACAGTGAATGTCCAGTTATAGCTTAGCAACCCCAATAAAGGGCCCCAGGGATGACATTTTTCCTGTAGGCAAACCCGGAAGCTAACGTCGCCCTGGTTCCCTCGTGAAAAAGCCTATGGGATTTTTCCATCGGATTCTGGATCACTGCAGAAAAAAAGCTGTGTGGGACATAAATGTTTGTGATACTTGCTTGTTTTGTTCAGTAAGATAATCCTCACAAAAGAACACAATTTTCATTAGTTTTGAAACCTAAATACAATCGTCCGAAGTAAAAAGCTAATGTTAAGCTATAACAAACATGTTGCCACTGCTACAACGCTATAAAGCCATGTATTGCGCGGTTCAGCATAGTAACCTTCTTCAGTGTAATTTAAGCACTTGTTAGCAATCACTTTTTTTAAGACATATAAATGCTTTGAAGTTCAAGATTGGGGTACTTACTAACGTATTTTATGTTGTTGAACAAAATAAGAAAGTGTCTTCAGCTTGTGTAAACCACAGACCTTATTTAAGGCCTCTAACCAAAAACCCATTCAAAAACCATTGACTTTTCTGGGTTTTAGGACTCATTACAGGGGTTCTCTATGATGGTGTGTCTGTTAAGCTTAAGCGGTCCAAAGCGGTAGGCATGGGGCTGCAGTAAGAGTGATACGCAGCATTTCAAAAGTTAAAAATTGTGTGGTTTTGTCATTTTTTATGTCTGGCTTACTAGTAAACATGTTAATTTTAAGGCCAAGGGACACATAATTTAATTATGTTTATGTTAAGTGAGCTCTGTGGTGAAATGCCATTCCATACTAATGTCAACTTTTTGGTGTCTTAGGGCATGCATTGCTGATGTCATCACCTTATGGGAGCAGTTAGAGCAGAGTGGTGAAGAGGAGCTCCTACAAGGGACAGTGTCCAAATTCACAATCCACCCTCTGAAAGCCACACAGGTGTTTCACATAGAGCACCTGGCAAAGCTGGTGAATATACATGTGCACAAGAGGCTGTCTGACAGGTAACGCGCCACACATACATACACAAACACACACGCACACAGTTATGTTTTGCAACATACGAATGTTGTGTGCCTGGCCTCTGAAGTGTGTCGTGTTTGCTTGTAGTTCCAGCCAGTCAGATTCGATCCTGGCCGAGGGAATACCAGCCGTCAGAGAGCTACACAAGCTGGAGTTTGAGTGAGTAGCTCTGACATTTGACATTTGAACTGATGATGACGATGACAACCATAAAGATGATGTCAATAATGACTTTATCTTCTCTCTAGACTTGGTCCAGAGAAAGGTCCCCTGGCTCTTCCACAGCTGTGGGAGCTCCTGCCAGGTCTACAAAATCTACAGCACTTAGAGTAAATATATACACCTTTACTTTGAGTTTTCTCTCAGTGAATCTCTCTCTCTTTGTTAATTCAGGAGAACTGCATGTAAAAACACAGTTTTTTTTCTAGCACTAGTCCATTTTAATTTTGGGCTATATTGCTTCTATAATATGTCTCTGACAAATGGAAAGAAAACATCCCAAAAACACATTTAGGTGTAATGGAAATCTCTTCTGGAAAACTATGCAAAAAGTGCATATTTAATTAAATAGTTCCTCATTTGCATATCAAAGCATAACCTTTCTGAAAACTGAATAAGTGTCATGTTCATTATCTGTCAGTTAAAATCTTTACCCTACCCACCTGTTTTGTATTATTTTTGGTCTGAAAATGTATTAATTTTTACAATCTTTAAAGGCAGTTTTCTCAAAATGGTTTTTTTTCATACTCTGAGCCAGGCACTTTCAAACTTTTCAGTTTTATCCTTTTCTGTTTTCTGTTTTTACAGAGGGGTTTGTTCATATCGCCTTCATAGCCCGATTTATAGAACATTTTATTTTATTTCTATAGAGTGAGTTAAAAAAAGAGATATCCAAAATTCCCTCGGTTAACACCTTTGACCCTAACGTGTCCACAAAGTAAAACAATAACGTTTTACCCGGCTTTATCCGATGTTAGATTTCTATTCTGGAAATGTATGTTAATAACCACATATTTAATTAGATATTGCCTCATTTACATATTTAAACATAATTTTTTTTTAAAAAATTGTTGTAATGCAAGTATTCAACTATGGAAATTTCATGATTATTTGTATATCTATTAGTTAAAAAATATACCCTTTTCACCTATTCTCCTACAGTCTAGAGAACTGTAAGATCGGGGACAAAGGAGCAGAGAAACTGGCTGATGCTTTGGTCTCACTCAGTTCCCTGGAGATACTCAAGTAAGTGCAACATGCAACATTTTTCAGGTGTTTTAAACTCCTCACATTAGTAAGATCTTTATGTGTCTGTGTTGGGCCAATAACTGTGAGCGCTCTTCTTCTGGGTTATAGTCTGTCACAGAACTGTATCGGAGACCAGGGGGTGAAGAAACTGGCAGCCACGCTCAGGGATCTGCCCAAACTGCACTGTTTAAGGTATGTAATGTGACGCACATACATCTACACACCAACACCCACCATGGCACTGACTGTAGACCCACATAATTTCACTTCCCTCTCCTCCCTCTGTTTGTTCCAGTCTCTACAGTAACGTGATTTCTGATGAAGGAGCAGAGAGTTTAGCAGCTGCCCTCCCACATGTGGCTTCGCTCACTGACCTGGAGTAAGACTTTATTTGTCACATTTTCATGAGACATTTTCGATTTCTGTGCTTGTATCCACTTCTTGTCCTCATATCTGATCGTTCCTAATTTAGTTACTAAGAAAATGTTCTGTGGTATCTTTATTTTCTACTGAACTTCACAGACAGAAATTTAAACTCACACACATATCAAAAGAGGAACCGGTGAAATTGATCAGCTGATCTATTCATGGGTGGATTATGAGACAGTGGGACCCAGAAAAGGCTGCAGCACTTCATAAGAGCAAGACATACACACTTTGCCATGGTGTTATGTCATTTTGTAGCCGTTATACATATTTTACATGGTTTTTGTAGTTTACTGAGGTGATTTTTTTTCTGTTGGAGGTAATTTTGTGACTTTTTTTGTTGTGTCACTTCGTAGTCATTCTGTATCTCTGTGTAGTTGTTTTATGTCTCTTTGTATCACCTTGTATTTCCATGGTGTTGGTTTGTGTGTTTTTGTAGTTGTTTGGTTTACTTTTATATAATTTTTTGTCTTATTGCAGTATTCTGCATTTTGTTTGTCTTTGAGGTAATTTTGTCTTTTTTGGTTGTCTTTTGTCACTATTTAGCATTCTGTGTCTCCTCTTTTTGGTTCTTTTGTCAATTTTTTAAGCTATTTTGTGTCTCTTTGTGGTTCCTTTGCATCTCTTTTTGTGTCTCTTGGTGGTAATTCCGAGTCTTTTCCTGATCAGTACGTGTTAATTTGGGTGGCATTTTACAGATGAAGGCCAGGGGTGCCCTCAGACTTTGGGCCCTTGGTCCTGTGCCCAGTAGGCCCTTTCAAGAATCCATCCATGGATCTCTTGTCTAATACGTTGATAAAATGATGTGTTTTGCATGGATTTGTCACTATTATAAAATACAGTGGCAAACATTGAAAAGACATTTAAAGTGTGAACTATTTTCTTTTCAACAGTGTGAAGTACAACAAGCTAACAGATGTTGGAGCACAGACCCTGGCAGCCAGTCTGAGAAACTGTAAAAAAATGAAAACTCTGAGGTACGAAAATGTGTGTGTGTGTCATTATCATCATGCCCCATCCCACTTTATTTTAGCCAAGATGTTTAATTGCTGCACAACCAAAACCAAAACTTAAGTACTGTTACCTAATTTCCTTCCCTTGCATGCCATTTTTCATCATATCTATTTCCAACTCATGCCATCACAGGATGTGGAACCAGTGTATTCCTTATGGAGTGTTTGAGAGGCTTCAGCAGCAGGACAACCGGATCCTTTGGCAGTAGAACGATATGAAACCTCTACGAAGGCTATGAACTTTTCATTTTGAAACTCAAACATGCAGGTTTTACACTACACAATACGTTCTCTAAAATGTGCATTTTTAAGAAATGGCAACAGGAACGGAATCAAAAATATGAAAGAGAAAGTGCACTAAAAGAAACCAAAAATTGCTGCTTTAGTCAACAATTCATCAAATTCCTTCCAAGATAAAAAAAAACAAACAAACAAAGGAATTATTCTTCCTTCGGCATTACACAGTACTGCATGTGTGTACTGAATGAGTGTGTGGTGATTTTTAGTACAATTTCAGTTAGCTCATTTGCACTATGTTTTTTGTTGGTTAGTTTTCATGTTACTCGGTAACAGTTATAAATCTGCTACCATGCTGCATTTGATGTTTGTTCTTTTACTGTGACATTAACAGTATTTTTGTTTGCACTCTGTCTGGGGCTGTAATTGATACATTGCTGAACAATCAGCTGACACCTTAATACAAATAAAAATGTTTCATTGTCTCAACAGTCACATTATTTTCTTTCCCTTTTCTTTTTACTTATCATCTGATCTGTTTACTGAATTCACCGGTTTATTAATAACTTCTTTTCACTTCTTTCCCTACAGGTTTCTGTTCTCTTTTTTGTACCAACCTGACCTTTACAGTGTTTTTGTGTCTATAACTCTTCGTGGTTGCTCATATTACTTTGTTTGCATTAAGCCATTATTTTTCTGCAAAAAAATTTGCTGACAGTACAGATATAGGGCAAACTTTCCTTTATTATGATATTGTGGTAAAAAGGGGAACAACTCAAATTTACTGAAAACATAAATACCTGGTTGTTACTTGCAATGTTCCTCAAAGGGAAATTTTGTTATTTATTAACTTAGACCCTATTTTCCCATGTGTTTTTGTCTAAGAGAGGCATGCTTTCTGTCCCTACATCTGTCACATTCTTGTAAATGCGATATCAAAGAATTTACTTCAAATTTGCCACAAATGTCCACTTGGACTCAGTGATGAACTGATTAGATTTTGTTGGTCATAGGAGAAGTTTGCTGTGACATTTCATCTGTTTGACTGTTGTTAACATATTTTTATTAGATTAGATTGGATTCATTTTATTAATCCCAAGGTAAATTGACTTCCTTCAGAGAATTTATTCCAATTTGGCACAAACGTTTACTTGAACTCAAGGATACAACAATAAGATTTTTGTGGTTGCTGTGACCTCACAAGACATGTTTTTGGCTGTAACTCAAGAATTAATAATCTAACTATAGCCCTATTCACAAAGGACAAGTATTACCCGGGGACGTCATGCAATTTAGAAACTACGTCTATGTTTCATGTGGCACATTCGCACCTGATAAGCAATGTCTGTATTTTACTTGCAGATATTATTTCACAGATATGATGTCAAGGCTCCTCATACCATTCTGGGATCCTTAAATGCGCCCCAGCTCTTAGTTCGTTGAAAGGTAGAAAAATGTTTCTTACTACGTACTGCCATAAATGTCATCCATCTCATCAGCTATTGAGATTTTGCTCTTCTGGTGGATTTGAGCTTGCTTTTTATGGGAATGGGCCTCCATGTTAGACGAGCTTGCCGAAATTCTTCAAAACATTCATTTAAAAAACCAGGACAGGGGTAGAAAAAGGCGCACAGAAAAAAAATCACCAGCAAATCGCAGAGATGGCTGTGATTCAGACCCTGCCCATCCACCAACATAGTGTACCCACCTATACAGAGAGAGAGAGAGAGATTAAAACACTTGTCAACCATAGGCCTGAGAGAACAGGTAGGTCTTAAGCTTGCTTTTAAAAGACAATGCAGTAAGTTGTGCATCTTATATTGTAAAGGAGTTTGTTCCAAAGACAAGGACTAAAGTAACTGAATGCACCTTCATCAGATTTATTAGTTATCATGAGTACAGTTAGGAGGCTAGTGCCTGCACTAGAGCTGCAAATTGGGTTTATGACAGTCCAAAGGTTGCCTTGACACCCTTTATCATGCCCTGATGACCAGCAGCAGTTCCTGTCATCAGGCTTGATCAGGCCACCTGCGCCTTGTTAGAGTGGAGTTATCAATTAGTTGTCCTTCCTCCGCTTTTATCCATCTATACCTAACAACCTAGGTTTCTTACTAATCAGGTTTTGAGTTTGATTTATGTATTAAGCTGGTTTATGGACTGTAATGATGATTTTGCTCTTTGTTCAGCGGTGTCATCGTGGTTGCTGGCCGTCTGGGCGGAGGAGAGAGGGGGAGGGCTCAGTAGTTTGAGTTCCTCTTGCTGTGTGATCAGACAATGGTGACTGATTGAGGATGTGGGAGCATCACATTCATGCTAGAGAGAGATATATTCATTCTTGTTCACCTTTAATTTTTTTAGTTGTTGTTATTGCAATTTGTATGTTTAAATTTGCCTGTTAGAATCAGGTTTCAGCTTTACTTCCGTGCTGGTTTACCATCCCCCCATGTAGTTGTTGAGTGTGATTAAGGTGGAGTCAGGAGGGGTTATAAAAAGCCACCTGGGCATTGTCTGTGGGGAAGAGGCTGTCAGTGGCAGCTTGCTGACAAGCTGAGATTTTTTTCACCTCAGTTGCTCATTATTATTTTTTTTTTGTTCTCCTCTGTTTCTTTATGATTGAACACACTCTGTTTCTTTATGATTCATTTCTGTTTCTTCTGTATTCTTTATTTTCAAAAAAATGTTCCTTCAGTCAAAACCACCACCTTTTTTGCATGGACTTCTGCATCCTGAGCTATTTTTTAACACTAAAATCTTTTCCAGTGGTGTTGTTACCGTACTTAAGTACTTTTTGGGAGCATCTGTACTTTACTTGAGTTTTTATACTTCCTCTCCACATTTCCCCTATGCATCTAAATTACTTACTACAAAATAGGAAAGGAAGGGATAGACTGATGAGTGAAGGAGTGGGAAGGAACGAAAAACTCGACAAAAAAAACACCTTGTCTTTCTTAAAGCGCAATGTATGCTCCACTTTTAAGGTGATGTGAGTTATGAAGAAATATACTCAAAATTTCTCACAATTTGTTTATCTATTGGCGGCTTTTACTTGTGCTTTTGCTTTCAACACTAAAGTAAATTTAATATAAAATTACTGATGACACTAAATATCAGATACTTTAAGACTTTGACTCAAGTAATACTGTAAAGGAGACTTTATAATTATATGAGATGTGTGTGAAGCATCCATGTTTTAGAATTGTAGCTTCTCTGCTGCAACATGCATATTTAAATATCTCTTGCACCCACATCTCTGATTTGTTCATCAGTTCAAGTGAATGAAAGCAGTGAAGCGAGATTTGGCTCATTTTGGCCATGGTTGATTACAAAATGCTGCTCTTCATCTTCTCGGCATTTTGCATTTCGTCACATAGGTCACAGATGTGAAACACTCAACACAATCTAGCTTCTTCTTTTGTATTTTTAGACTCTCATTTTGGCTGTGTGAATGGTTTTATAATACAAGCAGCAGATTCTTTGAGGGTTGGTGCTAAAGGTCTTCTCTGCATGCACTTATTTTTATGAGCCCTCTAACAATTTACAGTACAAATTAAATGTATTAGGCCATAATGTTTATTTACACTGTAAATGGACATACTTGAATATCCATAAATACAAAATAAAAATAGTTGGGTTTTTTTTTAGATTTCTTTTTTGCATTTTTGCCTTTTATTAGACCAGACAGCTATAGCGAAATACATTTAGTCAACTAAAAGTATTTTATTTTTTGTATGTGAAATTGTATCATGCCTGTATAAAATCTGTACCTCATGGATGCATGACAACTATCTTAAATATCAGACTCAAGCAGACATTTTACTAAAATACATGTCATACGGTGCAGCTTCTAAATAAGTCTGCTGAATATTTTCTTTATCAAACATCAGCAGCATCAACACTTTCCAACAAGCTGCGGTTGTTGTCTGACAGGGTGGCGCTCTCTTGTGGACAAAATGTAAAGTGACACCAAAAAAGCTCATGGTAACATGTAAACTACCTGACATTACTTTAACCCTTTCACACCTGAGCAAATTGGCTTGAGTTCTTTCAAAACCACTAGAAGAAGGAAATGAGCAACGAAAAAAGACATGACCCAAAAATAAGCAAATAAACAGACAAATACAAGAAAATGACAAAAAAAGTTTTAAAAAAACAACAAAGAAATATTCTGGAAAAAACGCTTAAAAATAATAATGATGTTGATACATTATTTTAAAAATATGTTATCATGATCATTATAAATATGGTATCCCCCGCCTTCTCTTTTTCCCTAGACATTTTACCAATCTCTTTAAAAAAAAATCTAAATCTACTAATTTCTTGCAATTTGTGGAACATTTTTTACCATGATGCATATTGCCTTTTCCTGCACCAATTTGCTCAGGGTCAAAGGTTAAATACTTGTGAAAGGCGTCTGAAAGCAGCACAAGAAAAGTGATGTCTCAAAGGGTTAAAATGTTTTGCTCTACTGCAAGATAATCAGAAAGCACACATCAACAGTGACAGTTGAAGTTAGAGACAACACAGATATCATTCGCTCAAAGTTTATTAAATACACATTGGAAAATAAAACTCTGTTACGATCCATAGCTTATTATAGCATGTGCATGTCTGCAAAGAAGCAGATGTGGAGGGATGACACGAGCACTGGGTAAAGGCTGTATGCAGATGATCTCTCACAGTCTTTGAGAAGTCTCACGGGTTTCTTAACTAAGATGCTGTGAGCAGAGTTGATCAGAACCTGACCAGCACAGTGTGGTATCATGCCTGGAAAAATGGCACAGTCTTATACCTGCAGCTAACACCAGTGATTTATTAACAGTTTTCATACAAAATTAGGACCCCCCCTGTCTAACAGTTTCATTTGCAAATGATTTTTAGAATATGGATACATTAATTTGAATTACCCAACTTACTGTACTGACATCAATGTGTTAAAGGGGACAGTCAGTATCTTTTGAAGTGGAGTTGTCAGAGGTATTTATCTGTTATCAGTGTGTTGCGTACAGCAGATGTAAGGTGGCAAACCTATAGTATGGAGAAGCAACATGGAAGTTACTCCTGCCACTTCTCCAAACTGGTGACATGTCAGCTGACATCTACTGTTTGTAATACGTGGACTCTGGATAGGTACCATACAACCCCACTACAAAAAAACTAAAAAAAAAATAACCCAGAACTATCCCTTTAATGCTTTCCACCTCCAGCATGATGCAGTTTGATTACACACAATTCACTGTTCATCCACAACAAGCCCTTTTTTGTTACTGATCCTATGATCTTTTTTAATCAAACTCCATACATACATGTTTTATAATACTTAATGAATATTAGCATCCTGAGCTTTAGTGTCGAGTGATCCCATGAACATTTATCCTGCCAAAAATAGACACACCCATTCATATAACTGCATTAACAATCCAATCCAAACATTGTAAAATGTCACCACAATATATTGCTTACAGGCAGCTTTAATCCATAAGGAAGAAAGAATTTGGTCATCAGCCATCATTATTCAATACTCGTTGAACTCTGGTGCTCTGAAAAACAGTCTTGCATGGCATAAGAAGTCTCTTCAGTTTCCTGCAACGTTTTTGACACAATTCGTTTTTAACTTCCCTGTTCTTGAGTTATGGACAGTTAATATCTAGTGAGCCATTGGTGAAAGGTTGTCTTGGAGAATGTTATGTTCAAAACACTGACAGCCAGGCAATGAAATGATGTACTAAAGCTTGTTCAGAGTATGAAATGTGCGTGCAACAACCACACTGTAATGATTATTTTGCACAGTTTGGTTATTCTGGTAGACGGGTGCTGTATGCTGTGAGAAAATACTGGCTCCTCTGCATCCAAAATCAACGTTTAGTTAATTAGCTGGGCTATAGGTACTCTTCGCAGACCTACAGTATGTACAGTACTTTCAAGGCTTACAAATAGATAGTAGCTTAAGTGAACTATCTCTTTAGAAAGCGTCACTGACAGGAGGCGCTTCACTTCCATCCATCCACACAAACCAAACAGATGGACTGTAATTGTCTAATTATGTGCATGATCTCATTCAGCTACTGAACTGCCTCATTGCTTGAATCCAGTTTATTATTGCTGCCAAGAATATACATTTTATTAACTGAATTCTAAATTCATAACAAAGTAAAACAGAAGAAAGTGCAATAAAACAGTACTCTGACAACAAAAGCTAATCTTTTTTAAAAAAAACCCACAACCAATATCATGCATCGAGTCTTTTCTATGCGTCTAACACACATTTATAACATTAAAAGAACAAACACGAATGCAACAAACGGAGGATGAAAAAGTCAAATGTCTGAAGCACTTCTTCTGAGGCTCTCTTCCATGAGATTTCAGCCGTTGACACGACTCATACTGGCAACAGCTGCGAACATAACTATTGCTATTAACTTTTGAGTGGAAAAATGAAAATTATGTGATATGGATCATCACAGGACGTACAACTCTCTCTAGATACTTTTAGAATTTCTACATAACAGTAAAGAGTGAAGCACATGTGGTACAATGTTTCTGATACATAGGAGAGTTTGAAAACATTATTTCTCTCCTATATCCTAAAGTTTCACATCCTGTGTCCAGTGTCAGTGTCTTGCCAGTGCACCCAGAGTTCCTAACTGTGCTCCTGAGAGTGTGTGAATCCCTAAAGCAGACATACAGTATTGGATGACCTCAAAAGACACAATTTTAAATTACACCTCAAGGATGAGCCTGCAAAAATGCATTGTGAAAACTTAAAAGGACAAACACTTAAAACAAGTTGTTCTGTGAGTGATTCAGTATTCAACAGACCCAATGTGGACATTGTTTTTGCGCTGTTTGCCAGTTCTTCCAAGATGTCACACAGCGTAGGACATCACACTATGACTGAGGTGGCAAGTTTCAATTCAGTTCCTTCAGCAGTCGGCCACCAGATCTTGCACAGACTGGGTAATTGTTCAGAGTAAATACCAGTCACACCAGGCTACTGTATCTGAACTTGGCTGCAATGCAGACGACCTGAGTCATGCACCACGTCTGCTAACATTCATTTTACATCCACAGGGTACAACTGTCTCATTGCACTTGCAGCACATTGCACTTCCTTTCATTATGTCCATAATGAAGGACACAGATGTTGGTGCTAAGCCCATCACATTTGAGTAGAGACAATTGCTTTTAGAATGGCAACAGACTGAGCCGATCCACTGCAGAGTGCTCTTCCCATGGGACAGTTGCTGATCATGTGGCCGGCAGGTGCTGAATCTCTTCCTTGGACTACCTTCTTTTAAGTCGTGACAACCTAAAGACATGTGGGACACAAGTGTTAGGGCAAATACCTTTTACATAACATGAAAGGGTGCACAGAAATATATGTTTAGATTCACAAAGCCTCTTGTTCGTATCAGTTGCGAATGCAGATTTCAAAGGTTTTTGCTGCTTGACCTGTGAAGTAAGTAGCCTAATCTTGGATGGATTACTTTACAGGTCAACAGGACACAGGTTTTAGGGCCCAAATTAAAAGAGGCCCCTATGGCCTTCGCCTGCAAAATGTCGTTCAAATTACATTATACCGACCAGGAGGAGAATCAAAATGACAACAAAAACTATGAATAGACACAAGACAACTAAAAAAAAGGGAACAAAACAACCACAAAGAGACACAAAATGACCAAAAAACACACAAAGTGACCTCGAAGAAATATGTAATGACCTAAAAGACATATATAAGGACCACCAGGAGACACACAACAACAAAAATATTCATTATATTTAAGAAATGGAAAAACAAAAAAAAAAAAGAGACACAAAATGAATACAAGACACAAAACAACCAAAAAGGACACAAAATGACTTCAAATATACACAGAACTACAAAAAAGAGGCAAAACAACACAAAGAGACACAGGATGACCTCATAGAATGACCTGAGGACTACAATGACACACAAAAATACAAAATACATGCATAACAACAACAACAACAACAAGCAGATGCAAAACAACCACAAAGATACACAACATGAATACAAGATGACACAAAACAACAAAAATGACTTCGAATTCGGCTTTTTGCATGTCTGTGCCCTGTATCTTATGGTCTATAGTTTTAGTTCTGAGCATGAAACGGACCTAAATACACAAAATATCTAGTATGCACTTACTTTTTCACTGATATGTCTGTGTGAGAAAAAGGCAGCAACAGCATCTGCTTTGGGGCGTTTCTTCCCCACATCACTGACCAGGGAGTGTTCACGCTGGACCTCTGCATCATCTCCACCACTTCACTTTCTTTCACCTCCTCCAGGACCGCCCTGTCACTCAAGATACCCCTCAAACACATCCAGCTCCGTGTCCGTGTCATAGGGGACAGAGGCCGGGTCGGACAGCACCCCGAGGTCCACTAGCGCCTGGTCCATATCCTCAGGCAGAAATACTATCCCCACATTCAGGACGATGTACTCCATCAGAAAGGCATAGTAGAGGATCAGGACGTTCACAAAGAACAGGCCCAGATAAAACATATATGGGAGTTCGTCCAACAGCGATTCCACCGAATCTAACTGGGCATAGATTGGATGTGTCATAGAAAAGAAAGAGAGCCACGGGTTGGGTTCTTGTGCAAGGCCGGGCTGGAGTTACTGGTATCGCCGCTAGAAATATCTTTGGGGTGATGGGGCGTCCATTTCGGCTCGTCCCGATCTGCAAATAGTGGTTGAGATGCAGCTGTTTTATCTGTATGGTCCCGAAGAAAACGACAGAAATGCAGGCAGACTTGAGGGCTCAGGGTTCATAGCTAATAATAACTATCTTGCAGTATCAAAATAACACGTTAGCGAGCTCGACGCATTCTTGACATTGGTTCTTTGCGGAATTCACGCCATGCCAGCTGGCTAAGGCTAAAAACAGTAGCATGCTATGCTAGTGAAAAAAAAAACACGAACATTTCTATAAACTAAGTGTTTCGAGTTTTCTTGTATCCACAGCCATACCAGGTGATAGACAACGTTCATAAAAACACGCTTCAGTCGATGTTTTTAAAGCTAAACGTCCCTTCTAACATTTTTGCTAACTGCATCAAAACAGTCCCGACCAACAGCGACATCTGAAGCCTCGGCAGCTGATTGGTTCACCGCCTGGCAGGCTCTACTCTGATTGGCCCTTAAGTTGTCGATCAGCTCAACGGGCCCCTCGCGAGGACGTGTCGCGTGCTTTTATCGTCACCGCCACATAGAAGTGAATGTTGTAGTTTTTCACCATTCACTCTCCTATGCTGTATTATGTGTCCATAATAGGAGAAAAACTACAACTCCCAGACATACTATACACAAAACTGTTACGCAATGACCCCTCAGCGCTGCTATCGCCGCCTATCACCTTCTGTTTGCTAAGTAGCTATCTGTACGGGAAAGTGGGTGTAATGGATAGATGCGGACACTAGCAAAATAACGTGCCTGTCAAAACATTACACCCCTTTAAAATCACAACCATGTTTGGGCGGTCACGGAGTTGGGTCGGAGGACAGGGGAAAACGAAAAACATCCACTCGTTGGACCATTTAAAGTGAGTAGCTAGCATTAGATATGCTAACGTTAGCCTCTACGATAGCCGGTTGAGAACGGCTGTCAGCATTATCATTAGCTTAGTACTTAATAGCTGAAATAATAGTAGCTAACTACCTGTAGCTGTCCAGTCAACTAATATAATGTATGATTGTCGTGTTGTGTCTATTCTATGCGGTGAGGTAAGAATGCGTGTGAGCTAGCTGTTAGCTTTAGAGTGAAAATCCACCCTAACACAGAATTTACCCTGTACTACTCAAATGATTTTGGACACTATCAAACAGAGACTGTCCATACAAGCTGAATATCGAAGCATAACGAATTAAAGGGCTTGCACAGGTGTTCTTATTTCTTGTGTCTGATTAGCAGGACCTCTGCTCAGGTTGAAGTGATGATGAGATATGCAGATAATAAGTGATGTCTCCAAAATCTCTGTACCATAAAGAAACCGCAACTTATAATTGTCCCATCACAACAGGTGCAAAACAAAAAAGTGAATAGTAATCAAGCTTAGTGTGCACGCACCTATAAAGTCCCGAGAAGCATTGTAATCAGACAAACCAGGTGAAATCAACTATGTGAATGTACAGTGCAGGGGCCTTAATTTAGTGTTTTGTATGTTACAACATTTGGAGATTGATATGTAGATTATAATTTAGAGGCTACCTTCATGGGCTGATAAAAATTACTCCATTTTCTGCCCTTCTGTCTTAAATTTTTAAAAAATTTGATTTTAAACATCCAGATAGGTTTAATATTATTCTTCATAGCCCTGTAAAATTACCAATCTTGCTGTCAGTGCCCTATTAGTTTCTTGTTATGGTCTATGGAGCAGTATTATTTGATTTTCAATAATGCATTTTTGCATTAAACTAATCTTTATACACTATTCACATGCACACATACAAAGTATAATAACAGTCATGGTGCATAACATAAACTAAACCAAGAAGAAGAAAAAAAGAGGGGCATTAAAGGAAGGTCTATAAAAGAGAGTATAAATAAATAAAAAATACAATAATAATAATTTCATGAAAACGTGATTAATGCAATCTTAACTTTTTTTCAGAGGGTTTCATATAGTTGAAAGTATAGTAGTTATAGTTGTGATCTACAAAAGACGGCCAAGTTTTATGAAAAATTCTTTTTTTTTTCAGAAAAAATCTAATAATCTTTACAGAAGTGTTTCATTTTGTCATTTATGGGATCAGCCTGTATGCCTGAAGGCTGACAAACCATGATGTGTTCCATGCCATTTTTGTAAAACTATGTTTAAGTCTATGACTCCGAGAACCACCATAAGAGGATCTAAGTCAATATTTTATGCTGTCTATCTTTTTGCTCTAAAATTTGGAGATTGATTTGTATGAATTGTATCTGAGTTGTGCTTTTGCTACTTTTTTCCACAAATCTTCCCCTCATTTATGTCTCTCCATCAGGTATATGTACCATGTTCTGACCAAAAACACCACAGTGACAGACCACAACCGAAACCTTCTAGTGGAGACCATCCGCTCCATCACAGAGATCCTCATCTGGGGGGACCAGAATGACAGCTCTGTATTTGAGTAAGAACCAGTCCACGTCTTTTTGCGAGATCTCTCACCTGTAGCTACTCATGCAGATGCGATTCCTTGTGTGGGAATCAACCAAACAAATAGCGACAGTTTTGCATTTACATTTATTTACATTCACAAGGAATTTAAGACTCCTAGTCCTGACGTCTCTCCATATAGCAACATTACTAGCAACTGGGCTACCATGCTGCTCTGCTCTGGCGATAAATAATCAGAACTGTGTCTCTTTATCAAAGGGATTCCTGATTTCCACGCTGTCACGCTGGCTCTACACAAAATAGAAACATCTAGACTTGAGAATTCTTTATATTTGTGCAGAGAAAAGACATATCTCTATATAATAATAGCATTAATTATCGTATTTAAAGAAATATTCTGGGGAAAGAAGTGTCATTTCTGGGGACTCAGTGTCATAAAACCAAAGTGTTTTGTTTGTAATCAGAAGCAGCTTTGCAATTAGAGCTGCATGTCATCGCTTCTGTTTATCCACTTTACCACCTCTGGCTTTATTGTATGAAACAGGAAATGGCTTTGAAAAGCAGAAAAGCCACAGAGGATGTTGAAAGTACTTTGTGTGATCAAGATACGCTTAGAACAAACATGGACATAAACTCTAACTTTCTTGCCTATTTTTGGTATATATATAACTTTTTTTTCTGTTATATTTAATTATTTTTATTTTAATTATTTTTATTTTTATTATTTATATATATTTTTTCTGTATAGATATAGACAGGAAACATGGGGAGAGGCAGGGGCAGAAATGCAGCAAATGTCTAATGCTGTAATCAAATCAGTGACATTGCGCATATAATATGGTATGGGTTTGAACCGCTTATCCAGTCTTCTTTTTGATAATTATATTTTAAGATCAAGTCATCATGAACTGACTTCTGTATGTGTTTTTTGTGCACTCTTGTGTCTTTGTCCAGCTTCTTCCTGGAGAAGAACATGTTTGCCTTCTTCCTGAACATCCTGCGTCAGAAGTCAGGACGCTACGTGTGCGTCCAACTCCTCCAAACCCTCAATATACTGTTTGAGAACATCAGTCATGAGACTTCTCTATGTAAGTACCTGAATCAACACAGTTAGAAAAAAAATGGAAAAAGTTTATGCTGTAATGTTTTGCAATTAAATATCCTAATACATGTAATACTTTTTCATAAGATGTTGGTATTTTCAAGACCACAGCTTGATTCCTTTTTTATGTTGACGCATTTGGTAGGTTTTGTGGCTGTAATGGTGGTGGGAACTTCATAATACAACACATTGCTTTTGTATGAAAAGCAATATCTCTAGTGCAGTTTAGGGCTGGAACTAAGTTGTTCACAGTGTTGTAAATCAACATGTACATGTTTTTTGATGGGTTTTGTCGACTAAACAATGCAAGGCATGTTGCACCGCCTTTCTTTGTTGTGATATACAATGCAGAGCAGCCTGCTGCATTTTTTTGTTGTTGCTAAGCAACCACAGACTCACAGCTGATACTGTCATTTATACAGTGGGCTGCTATCTGTCATAAAGTAAGCAAGCTTTGCATTTAGGCAGATTTTAGAGGAATCAAAAATCACAGTCGTGTTATCGTCTCAACAGGAGTCTTTTCTCATGTTCACTGCAGGAGTCCAACCCCACTGATGATCTCATTATAGAGCAAAAATGAAAATAGTGCAGCTCACAAAAGGCCATCCTGCTAAAAACATGTCGTATGAACAAGCATGATCGGATCTCTTCTTGTTTCAGATTACCTCTTGTCGAACAACCATGTGAACTCCATCATCGTCCACAAGTTTGATTTCTCAGATGAGGAGATAATGGCCTACTATATCTCTTTTCTCAAGACCCTGTCACTCAAACTCAACAACCACACTGTGCACTTCTTCTACAACGAGGTGAGGCCGATAGACGGATGGGGGGGGGGGGTTAGAGGGAAGAAAGGAAAAACGAAGAGTATCTGTGAAAGTGGATCTTTGAAAGTACCAACAACTTTCACTCTGCACTTTTTCTTTCACAAAGAGGAAGGAAGAGATGAAAGATTAGAGGCTTAGCATTGAGAGAGTGACATAGAGAATGACAGTGTATTGGAACCGATTGGTAAAACCAGTAGGGCAGATTCAGCGAGAAAAATTAGGCTTTTGCTGAAATTCAGCAACTTAACTACTTGTGATATTTCACAGTGGTACACAAGATCCCTCAATGCAATAGTTATTGTTAAAAAAAAAAAAAAAAAAAAAAATTCACTGCTGGTAAATTTGTTATAAATCCAGAAGCTTTTTTGCATTTTATGCAAGTCGACCCATGTTTGCACTTACCAGGCTGTTTCCTTCCAACAGTCTTTAGCAGCACACTTCCCCTGACAAAACGTCAGCTTCCTGTCTGGATGGGTTGATTAAGCCAGCCTTGTCCTCAAGTCGTCTTTCTCCTCACCTGCTGAAACAAACACACAAGTGTCAGTGTTACTGTCATTCGAGGGAATGTTTCATTTATTGGTCCTTTTAGACCACAGTTTCACAACAAGATGTTGTTTTTCTGAAATTCAGTTTCAAAACTGTTATTATTCTTAATTTAAATATCAAATATTATCATTCAGGACTGTTGCTGTGTGTGTCTGTGCATGCTGTAATAGTGGGTGACACCAAAGAAAACGGATGACGTTGTTACCCTCTAATGTTTCAGCAGTATCTGTAGTCCTTCCGTTGGCCTGTGTGTGCTGGGGAAAGTTATTGGTGTACTGTCGATGGTAGCTTTGCCCCTGAAGCCAAAACCAGACCCAAAGTGTAGATCTGAGAGTATTTATATGTGTGTTTAGATAAACTACAACTATTTTATTTTATATTTATTTATTTTACTTGATTTATTGATCAACAATAAAAGTAAAACTTGCCTTTTTGGAATGCAAAGGAAGACATTTCTCTTTTCTGTGTGTAAAGTTTTATGCAACTTAGTGACATTTTGTCAATTTGAAAAACTAATATTTAGAATACAAAAGAACTTCATTGCAACCTTTTTTTTTTATAATCAAATGGTCTTGTTTATAAATAATCAGTCACTTCATTTTGTCATAATTTATGGATAGACTTTGGATTCTCCTCCAGAGGGTGCTGTTGGATAACTGATTACTTCAGCCACTTCTGTTGCTGTCAGATCTACACAAGTGACATTTTTGAGATCAGATGACTTACTCTTGGTCTGGGATTGGTGTCAGGGTCAAGTTTCTTCACTCGCTGTGACCTCTACATGTTTTTGGCACTCCACTGTGATTGGCTGGAGGTCGCAGTGACTGAGGAATGGTTGGGTAGTAGGATCAGGCACTGGCACAGAGAGAGATGGCTGTAAGATGCAGAGCAGCTCGTTTGTCATGAGCAGATTTACTAAGTGCAACATGCTGGTATGCTAATACATGTTGCCCATCTAAAGTGCTGTTAGATTGTTTGGAGGAGCAAAAGTCCCTCAAGTTGAGCTTGGTCTTTTTGTATGTCTGTCATGTTTTAGAAAGGGCAATAGACATCCAAAGCAAAAGGATACAATATGTTCTTTTACTTGATACTATATGAAGTGTGTCCTCTACAAGTCAGAGAAAAAGTACGTCACTAATCCATCCAATATTGCACCCATATTGACTTGAGTCATGAGACATTTATGTTGAATTCTGAAGGATTTTAGTTGGTCCACAGGGGAAATTGCCTGTGTTTCTGTATTTTTAAGCAGTGCCCAGATTTGCACTTAAACATTTGCAGAACGTTTTCTCAGTTAAATAGAAATCTAAACACCAGTTTTTACTCTCATTAAGTCATTTCTTATCAAAATGCGATACTGTTAAGAATTGCTCTCTCCACAAGCTGCTTTCTCTCTCTCTTTCGCTCTGTGGTCGTTTGTGGCCAGAGCACAGTGGTGCAATGCCGTGCCTTGCTCACTGGCGCCCCCTCTCTGTCTCCCACACACAGCACACTAATGACTTTGCCCTGTACACCGAGGCCATTAAGTTTTTCAACCACCCTGAAAGCATGGTTCGCATCGCAGTCCGGACCATTACACTCAACGTCTACAAAGGTGAGTGCCAGGAACACGCATGCGCACATGCTAACCATACAAACACACACAAGTGCATAGACACACTCACAAGATGCTGGGACTCCCTCTGCCTTTCTCTGTACTCCTGCCCTCTTGTCACTGCTGCTTCCGGTGCATGAGCATGACTAACAGGTAACGCTGTGATAAACAAACACACAGATTCAGTCTGCTGGAGTTTTGGCCTTAAATGTTTCATTGCCTACTAATGTATGTGACTAATCATCATTCTAATATAAAAGAGTGGCTCTCTAAGGCTTAAGTTTTTCAAGAAGTCCTGCAACCATAGTTAAAAAAAAAACTTTAAGAAATTATCCATTATTCACAAGAATTTTAAATATCTCTGATCATGTACCAAAATGGCTACAACTGATTTGAGTTGTTTTTTTTTTTTTACAGTAATACTGTCTGCTTTTAGGCATAAAGCAGATATTCTGTATACTGTCATATTCTGTATATGGTAAGATCTCCCTGTAACGCTTGAAACAGCCGTCAGGCAGTAGCTGTGTGGTTCTTTTTTGTTGTGCAAACAAACCACTTTGGGGAATAGTTGGTTACTTTGAGAACAAATGAAGGGTTTTATTCTGTATTATCAAATACTGATTATCTCTGTAATGTCTGCTGATACTTAAATTCAAACATTTGTACTTGTTTTTGTTTCTATCGCAACAAGCCAATTGTGATGTCCGTTGCATGCATTAATAAGGATATTTAGCCAGCATCAGATTTTCGTAATTAATTACATATTTTTCATTTGTATAAAAGATAACGGTATACTTTACTGTATGCATTATAAATCTTTGACCAAAATTTAAATTATTTTAGTTACACTAATTTACAGCCACAGTTATCCATTTATTGTATAGTCATTATTAACTTTTCTTATGTTATTCTTGACAACTCCTGTTAAGTCACTGTCATGCTTTACTTTTACACTTTACTGTATAATAATATGATCAAAGAAATGCTAACTTAATAATGCAAAAACAAATTCCTGCATTTTCTCCAAAAAATACAATCTGTTAGAGACCAATTTTTTGTTATGATTTTTGAACCTATGTACCTGAAACAGCAGCTAACATTTGAGCTTTGCATGTGTGCAAGACGCCAGGTAGCATCACCAAAAGGTTCAGTATCACTGCCTCACTTATCTCAAGTGTGCATAAAGGAACTAACTCTTTATCAAGTCCATTCTGCCCAGCATGCAAAGTGTTGTTGCAATCCCTCCAACAAAAAAAATACTGCAACCTGCAGGTTTTTCAAAATAAATGTCCTGTGAGTACAGGAGCAACACAGCAGTGATGCTGTGAGTCTATAAACAGCAGGATTGTTTTAAAGGCTGTGTTGCTTTCCACACTGTGTGTCTTCCTGCTGTCTCTCTGGGCTCCTCCGGGCTCTGTGCTGGTTGATGACACTCCAGGGGAGGCGGGTGGTGCATTTATTGGGTTTGGCTTTTCTGCTCACATCATGCTTCTCTTCACTAACATTTCCTCAACATACACTCACTGCAACATATCAACTATAGCGTCCTGTCTTTCTCCGTACCTGTTTGTATAACTGCATGTAACACTTTGCACAACTTTGCGTCTCACTTTGTCCATAAAGTCTTGATTCTGTAACTCCCAACAGTGACGTCATTACAGTTAGCTCAACTGACTTTAGCCACAGTAGAGGTACAAGTCATTTATAACGTAAACTAGTGGTGTGGGGAACATATCATTGCTGGTCTGGCCATGTGCTATGCTGTAGAAAGGAATCTGTTAAAGAGGGAAGCATCAACTCTGACTTTTTCCAGCATTTTTAAATTATCAGGGTACCACATAGAACATCAATATCCTAAAGTACATTCTGAGACACTGCTGCAATGGGAAATATCCAATGCATTGTGAGTTTATTCAGTGAAAGCTGTTATTGTAACAAAAAAAGAAGTTCAAATCATTTCAAACCCTTAAATGTAATTATTTTCCAAAATAAACCCATAACTTTAATTGGCAATCACGAGGATTTCAGTCCTGGTTGATCTGGTGACAATTATAGTTAGTGAAGTATCAGAAAATATGGATTAATAGAATAGGTAACTGACTTCATGGAGCAGCAAAGCAAACTATTGTTGTTTCAATAAAGAAGTCAGATAACACATGGACTTTTTCCATCACTCTTTAAACAAGTGTAATCTGAATTTACGCTGCAGATGGCATGATTCTGCAGACAGCAGGGCACAGTGAAAGGAGTGGTTTACCTTGCTAAGTTGACGGTTTGCAGCCTGTCACCTGCAGCTCCTGATCTAACAGCTCACAGTGGCTGCTCCTGGCTGATCTTTACTCCTTGCAAAATTTTAAACTGATCTGCTGTCAAAAAATGACACTACCGGAGACAATACTCCTTCATTTGCTACCCATCATGTGAATGGAAACAGTCAGTTGCAAAAAAAAAAATGCCACCACCACTCCTCCACCAAACGATTTATACACCAAAACAATAATTTAAAAGGGTGCAAATTATTAAAAATATTTATTAACACTGATCTGCCAACTCCATCAGATACACTGCATTTGACCTAACCACACCACTGAATGTTTGGGTTGTAGCCTCTGTGATAGTGGGCTTATCGCAGGTCACATTAGATTAAAGAACATATGAATAAAGGTTGTTCCCTAGATCTGGGTACAAAAAGGATCAAATGCAGGTGTCATCTGACTGGACATTTTTTGATACTACTTGATACTGTCAATATCTAATAGGTATTGAGCACTGACATCAAGCCCCATTTGTCCAAGAAGTCAGCCCGTGTTGCACCGGTTAGATGCTCTGTATGTGAAGCCCCAGCAGTAGAAAACTTTCGATTTGCATTAGAAGTAACTAAAAATAAATAATCTGATACTTATCTGATGTTAGTGGGTCATAGGCTCAACACCTTTGTATTACCTCATTCAGCGATAGATGGTGACTTAGACATTTAAATGACAGTCTTTGAGATCAGCACTTGCAGTGTCACCACACTAGAAATGGGTCTGTAGTTTCCAATAAAACTTTTTTCCCCCACATCTTAATGTTGAACATGTCAGTTTGATGCTTCCTACTGATTCCTTAGGTCATGTACTGCAACAAATGACAACCTGGAAAAGGATTTTCTCAGCATCTAAGCTAGCATGAAGATATTTTAGTCAACTTGTGCTACCACAGTAGTTTTTTTTCTGTGGTAACTCGCTGCTTATTTCTGTTCTCTCTTGTTGACATATTACACGGTAAAATAGCAATGTGATTTCCTAAAAAATAAAATGTTGAGGTAACGTGTAAACTCCTTTGCCAGATGTGTCATTGTTTGCAGTTAATTGGTTAAGATACCTGCGGGGTCCTTCCCAGCCTCCACCCCTTCACAGCCGCCCCTTTACACACATTAACCCTGTGTCTGTTTCCCCCTCTCCCTCCTCCTCCTTTTCAACAACCACTCCTACTCTTCCTCTCCTTGTCTCTCTCCTCCTCTCCCCCCTCCCTCTGCGCGCCCCATCTGCCTAACTCCAGTTTCATGTAAGTTGGTTCCATTCATTCAGTCTTTTTTTTTAGGGCTGGGTATCCTAGAAACATGTTTTCTTGTTATTTTCTTTCCTTTTAATTAATTAAAGTTTTCAAAGTTGGCTGATTTTATCAGTATAGATGCTGGCAATGACACTTGTCATATATAGATTTTAATGCCGCCAATTTGAAATGTTTACAAAAGATGGTTTAAAATGAGTAATTATAATCCATTACTTGTCAGTGTTTGTTGATACCCAGCCCTACTTGTACCTGATGATGTATTTGTTATAAATGTACTGTTATGAATATCCTAGCAATTCCTGTTTTTGTAAATCAGTCTGTATCACCACCTACACACATGCGGAAAAACCTGCATGCTTTTTTTTACAAATTTTTTTTGGTTCAATTGTACCACACACTTAATTCAGTTGAGCCCCACTTGTTGGTTGTTATTTTGGTGATGGGTTTGACAGTTTTGGTCACTGTGGTTATTTAGTCAGTGTCACCCTCTGATTTAATTATCACTTGATCCATTAAATGGACAAAGCTGGAATGACACTGACTTTGAGTAGTGGCAGCTTGTGATTTGTCTATTTGTTTTCTGCTATTATGTAATTCATTGATGTGATTTGGCTGCTCATTCATGATTTGTCTCTGTTTGACCCGTGTAGATTGGCATTATGAGATTACGATCAGCTTTTATTTGCATTTATGACATGAGAAAGTGTCGCTACACCAGCACTGTTTGCATCTCAAGTCAATTAAGACGTCCTTCACAGAACAGATGTATCCTACAGTGATCATCTAAAATGTCTTGGTTTCCCTAAAGTGCCCTGTGTGCTGAACTAGAGTAGGCTTTTATTTCAAACACATGAAAACTGATCATGGAAATATTTGCAAATACTGTGTAACGTATTTGTCAGATTTTTCTGCTCTGTATTTTCTCTTCCAGTTAAATAAGACTGCTTGCAAATACGTATTTTTCCTCTTTTCTGAAGTGCTATTTATCATACTAGATTGTTTTGGCTTGAGTTGCAGTGTCGGGAGGTATCGGCTGTAGAGATGTCTGCCTTCTTTCCAATATAATGAAACTAGATTTGCATTCTGCTTGTGGTACTCAAAGCGCCAAAAAAAATACATCTGAAAATCTCAACAGCAATGTCTCCTTCCAGAATTCATGACCCAGTTACATGAAGATAGTCCATAAACATTGTTGTTAGCAGTTTCATGTAGGAACTATTTTCTTTCTACTAAATGACACCCAACAACCATACCACTGTGCAAAAGGAAGCGTGCATCTACTGCTAGTTCACTTAGCATTACTGAGCAAGCTTAGACGACTTTATTGATTCCCGGAGGGAAATTTAGTAAAAAAATGTCCGAATTTCCAAAAAAACATCTTGGCGTTGTGGAGTGCCCAGATGCACAGAACAGTATACAATAAAACACTATAAAAACTTTATAGAAAACAATAAAAAAAAAACACATTCAAAGAGCTGCTGCAACAGGCTGCCACTCTCACGGCGCCATCTTGTACTTTCACAAGACAACACAACACAACGTACTTTACGTTACAGCCCAGCTGAGGAGTGCGCCATTAATGTTTACATTTCACACTGTCACAGGCACAAGCCTCTCAGCCTCGATTAGACACCGAAATAATAATAATTGATAAATAGAACTACAGGTAAGAGGAGGTATTTTTGATTTTGGAGATAACTGTCCGTTAAAGAGTACTACCCCGATCTAGCATTGCACTACTGTAATGCTGACAGACTCAAAATGGACAGTTAAAAATAAGAATTCAGCAGAAATATTGTCTTTTATATGAAACCTGGAACCTATAATGCAACTACTCACAATGCAGCTTATAGTTAAGTCAGAGATTTGCATGTGTTATGCTCGTAACAGCTAATGTTGCCTTGAGCCTCAAGCTGGGTGGAGTTCCCTTGTGACCTTTTGACATGAATGAAATTTTTTAAGTTCTTTTTAAAAAAGTTCTTTGACTAATCTTGTGACTTTCATTACTATTAATACAAACTGACAAAATCAGGCTCAGATCTTGCACTGTCTAAAGATAACTCCTCTTCAGAAAGCATCAATGAGCATGACGAACTTGTGAGTGCAGGATCAGATCACAGACCTAGATTAAAAAGACGTAAGAGCGGTTCAAAAAGATTTTTTTTCTTGGTTTACAACAGCGAGAGTAGCCCCATTCACACTGTTGCTCTGATATGAAACTGAACTGGCTTCCCTCTTAATCACACTCCAGTAGTATCCCCATTAAAAAAAAAAAAATAGTAACAATAAGCCAATTCATGTACTTAATTTGACTTCACATGGTTGTTGTTTTTTTTAATTGTCCTGTAATCTTAATGGTTTTTGTTGTTATTAGAAAATCATATTTAACTGTCACAGTCTGGTAATTCTCTGGGATCACAAAATATGTGTATATGTGTGTGAGTGTGTGTGTGGGTATGTCATATCAGTGACCAGCCTTGGTAACAATCCTAACCTCTGTCTCGTTCCTGACCCTCATCTCCAGTGGACAACCAGCACATGCTGCACTACATTCGAGATAAGACGGCGGTCCCATATTTCAGCAACTTGGTCTGGTTTATTGGCAGCCACGTCATCGAGCTGGACAAGTGTGTGCAGACAGATGAAGAGTAAGTGCCGTCTTGCTCAGTGTTTATCAGAGTGATTCTCACTTAGGCCTCTAGGGGTCAGGTATGTCTAGTTTTTGCTCCTTAAATGATGATTCTACTCTTGGGCATGATGCATTGTATACATTGCATTATGAAATACTTAATAAAAATAGCTGAATACAACCTGTAAATTTCCATCTAAGCAGCTTTTAGGCTAGAAAAATGTATTTATCACTATACATCAGTGTCGTAATATACATATTGTGAATCTGTACATACATGAAAATGCCATTTGTTTTAATAACATACAATACTACTACTACTACTATTATTGTTGTTACTATTATAATTATTGCAACCTAATTTATAGAGCATCTTTACAAAAGTTTTATAAGCAAAGCAAAAGCAGAAATAGGATACTAGGAAGGCAATACAACAACAGAAAGCCAAACAGTCCTACTGTACACAAGCCAAACAAAACTAGGGTAGAGTTAGATAAAATTACATAGATAATGCAAGATGCGGGACGCAAACTATCAATATAAATTAATACAAATAAACAGACCATAAATAACAAAACTTTAAAGGCTATTGCAACTTAAAACAAAAAGAAATTAAATAAGTAAAACATTAAAATAAGTTAAATAAAATAATTTAAAAGGCAACATCATATAAAATCAAGTCTATAAAAATGGGTTTTAAAATTGTGATTTAAAAGAATAAATTAAGCATCAACGCCATGAGTTTTTCATGCCTCTCGTTGTGTTGCAGACATAAAAACAGAGGGAAGTTAAGCGACCTGGTAGCGGAGCACCTTGACCATCTGCACTACCTGAACGATATCCTCATTATCAACTGTGAATTCCTTAACGACGTCTTGACCGACCACCTTCTCAACCGTCTGTTCCTACCCCTTTACGTCTATTCTTTGGTTATCCCTGAGACGGTATGTTTCCTTCACCTGATTCTCTACATTATTACATTTTATTTTAGTTTGTCGTTTTCTGTTGATCACTCTAACTAGATCCTCTGATGGCAGGCGCCTGTGCTGATCAGTGGGCTGAGGCTATATAGGCAGGACTCTTTGTTTAACTGTCTTTCTTTCCATCTTGCTACAGGAGTCCCTTTGTGGTGCTTGGTATTTGGTTCTCATTTATTCATTCATTTACTTCAGTAATTCACATGTGGTAAACTTCTCTCCAGATATTGTGACCATTTTGATGTTAGCTGTTTGAGCTAGCCGTAACATAAGAATAGGGGCTCGTCTTTAGTTTGTGTTTAGTTTGTGAGGTCATCTGTGTGAAGGGTGACATGAGAACTTGTAATAATTTTACGCTGACGTTAACTTGCTTGAAATGGAGAGATTTTGTTGTTTAAAACCTGCTTCCTCCGTTCATTACTAAGAAATGTTAACACTAAAATGTAAGCACATGACATGTGATAACACCTATGCACGTATATTTTTCCTGTATGCTAATGTGTTAAACACTGTCAGAGAAACTATGTGTGTGTACATTCAGCTCAGTTGCAGCCTTATATGGGCTAAAAACAAAACAAAACAAAATATATTTTAAAAAGTAATAATTCTTTTCATTATTAATTTAATCTTCTTTTTTTTTTCAAATATTCAATAAATGTTTAGTCTGTCTAATGTCTGAAAACTGTGACAATGTCCTTCACAGTCCAAGGTGACATATTGAAAATGCGTCAAGATATTCCATTTACATTGATATAAATTCATATAAAACTCACATTGACAACTATTTCCAAATTCATGCAAGCAGTGCTGTCACTATTGAATGTGGTTTTCATTTTAATGCGTTATCAGAATGACTTAAAACTTGCTCAACATAGATGATGCATAATGAAACACCCACCCCCCCCAAAGTTACTTAATTTTAAAATGTTAAATGGTTGAGTATTGACAGTGTTAAAATGACGAAGTGGAGGTGCATTCAGATGCTGAGATGGTCTGATGACAAATTATCACCATTCAGATGCCATATAGTATTGCATTCATAAGATACTGTGTTTGGAATATCATGAGGGATAACAAATAATTATCAACCATGGATGTTGTAAAAACTTGTCATACATTTGATGGGTTGTATTGTATGGTCTGTCAAATGCTTTTGAAAATAACAGCACAAAAGGAAGGTTTAACAAAAACAACACTGGTACGACCTATTAAACTATTGATTAATGATTATCAGACTATTAAATCATTCCAGGTCTTTACTTTGTCTTATCTCAACGTATTTCATGATACCTTTCCTTTTCCATTAGGTACTAGCTATGCACCTGCTACATGTATGACACTGACTGGTCTTTAATTGTTCTGTTTCTTTAGTCTGAAGAGCGAAAGATCAACCCTCAGGTGTCCCTCTACCTGCTGTCTCAGGTAAGCAACACACAACAGATGGCCAGCTATTGCTAAAAAACTGGAATATTTTAGTTGTGTGGTTTGATTTTAATCTGCAAGTCATTCTGGCCTTTTAGACTATGCAGGTGTTGTTTGTTACTGTTTATAAATGGTATTACCGGCAAAACTGAAAGTGAAAGCCAACCCCAGATTCACTGTTTTTGCATTTTTTCGGCACTTTGTCCACAACGTGTCCCATACGCGCTCCTTGTTGTTCGCTACGTTTTTATAATGACTTGACGTTTTTATAATGTCTTGTCTTGAGATGAGATGAGAAAATACAGATAGAGGGAAAAGTCTCTGCAGATAAATAAACAAACACCTCGTGTGTCATAGGTGATAATAGAGAACTTACTTTTGTATGAATCTATTGTTTTTTTAGGAAACCCCTTCCTAGTATACCTTTAATCCCTGATCAAATGTGTTAAACACTGAAAAGAAAATTATGCGCACAAAGTAAAATTTCTATGAATCACTTCGGTGAATTTCATGTCAGTTTATTTCCTGCTCTGAAACCCCTGAGGATCCTGAACTCAGTGATATTTCTGTAACAAAAAAAAAAGAGTTTCAGGCACATGTGTGTTGTTTGTTGAGTTAAACCTGTCCAATTAACTGCTTCTGCTTTCAAAGTTTTACTTTAAAATTTAAAGTATCCTGTTCAGACTTTTATTTGACACGTAATACAGTCAAAAGACACAGTTTTGTACAGAGGAAGACATATACGTATATACATACATACGTCATTTCATTTTCGATGAACGGTTCTTCTTTTTAAATATGTTTGTATTATTTTCTTAACTGTGTATGTCTTTTTGTTTTCCAGGTGTTTCTCATCATCCACTATCAGCCAATGGTCAATGCCCTGGCTGAAGTTATTCTCAATGGAGATCTGTCTGTCTTCACACCACAGACAGACATGCCCAGCAAACACAAGAGCACGGTAATTCATACATGTGCACACTCAGAAAAACATAATACCGTCAAACACACTATATACACACACCATACAGACAAACATGGAAAACAGAGCATTCAGAGTGTGAATATAGCAGTAAACCATCATTTGCTTTGTAAAGACATAGTGGAGTAGTGGTTTCCAGAGCAGAGAATGAAGTCACACTACCTCTCTGTGTTGTAATTTGAGCTTCTCTTTTCGTTATTGTGGAAAACGGTCCAGCTGAGAGTGTTTGTTAATGCATGTGAGTTCCTCTGTGTGTGTCTCACCGGTTAGTTAATTGTCGCTGCTCTGCACTGCGCTCATATAGCTGTTACAGCTGATATCGGGAAGGCATCGTCGCAGAGGCATACCACCCTCCGTTGTTGCCTCAGGTTAACAATGTTAGCTTTTTTCGCACTGTATTTATTGTTAGCACTGTTTATGGAATTAGCACTGTTAGCAGCTAGCCGCCAGCTCAGCCACCTCAATCTGGAAAAGTGTGTGCTGACAGTTGCACCGCTGACTCTGAGTCATAGATATGCTCTGAATGCCACATACAGCTCCTTTACAAACCACTAATTGGCAATATACACATGCACTGTACATTGTGATACATAGTCACACTAGAACACTCATATAAACACTGGGACTATAGCGTACAAGCAAGTAATGCACATAAGCACGCCTACGCAGGCGACTACATGGATGCACACAGTTACACACACATAAGACTTGAGAACCAGAAGTGTGTGTAGGTAGTTATGAGATCGTGGGGTCATCGTTTTCTCCATGATTCACCCACAACATGCCAGCTATATGCTAATTATCGACATTGTTTTTTTCTTCTTTACACTCTCTCCCTTATTTCCAGCCTTGGATTGAAACATCCTGACTTCCCCTGCACGTCTGTTTGTATTTACATCTCTATCTTCATGTTATTTCCCTTCTCTTTGCCTTTTTCTATTTCCCCCTTGTCTCCCCCTCATCTGCCCCATCTGACTCATGTCATTTTCTAACTCTGTCTTCTGCTCATTTTCTTCTTCTACTGTGAATACAGACTCTTCACTTCCCCTCCCTCTCTCTCTCTCTTCTTAATTTTTTGACCATCTGTTTGTAAAGCCAGGTGGGTGTTGTTGAGGTGGTGAGCATTTCTGAGAACCCTTGTGGTTATTCTCTGTGTTGTGTGTATGCGTGTGTATGCGTGTGTATGCGCGCACGCGTGTGTGTGTGTGTGTGTGTGTGTGTGTGTGTGTGTGTGTGTCAGTGTCAGTCAGACCTGTGGCTGTTGTAAGAAGCAGCCTACCTTTTCAGTGAATGTGCATCTAGGCGTGATGTCTTGACAGCGTCGGTCTACCACAGCAGACCCAAACAAGTCCCTACTACCAGCTTTTCATTGGGCCATGCTTTTCCCTGTCTCTGCATCTTTTGGACTTTAAAATCTGCCACGTTTCATTTTTGAAATATTGTGTTGAGTAGCTTTTTTTTTCTAAATTTTAAGTATGAATATATTAAGTTTAAGACAGTATCTATATATGTACTTTAGAAGCTACAGAAATAGAAAAAAAATAAACTTCACACTTAAAATAAACTAGAGAGATATGATTGAGATAGGCTTTTTTTAGACCAGTAATCCAGCTAATTATCTGAGTTAGGTCCTGTGTTTTTTCACTTTATTTGTTTTCTGCTGTTCTGCCACTAATCCACTTGATAGTTTGCCTTTCTTTAAGGCACAACAGCATTCAGCATGGCCCATAACTTGAATTAATATTTTTTCTACTTAAGAGTCAAATAAGCTTTATTATTCTAAATAAATGACTGGTTACTTATTCAAACCACTGAGTTGCATTAACCTGAAGTTTAGTTTTATTTAGGATCCCTATTAGCTGCATCATAGCTGCCGCTATTCTTCCTAGAGTCCGCTACATATAATGTACAATAACAGTGATGTATACATAACAGTGATGTGTGCATCTTTACTTTACTTATTGCTTATTGCTTGTGCACATACCTGTGTTCAAATGTTTGTTCGTTCTGCATGATCCCAGGCACGTAAGACACCTGTGTTTGAGCAAAATGATTTTTTATGGGAAAAAAATCTTTCTAAATCAGATGTGGCCTAAGAGGTGATTAAATAGTTGTACAAAAGAATATTCTTTTCTTTTTTCTTTTTTTAACATGCGCTGGATTGCGGATATGAACTGTTTCCGCCACATCAGATAGATGTGACAATGTGTTATTGTTTGATTTATTGTAGATGAAACAGCGACAGATGAGGCATGGGCCCTGTTTCTGCTCAGGTGGTCATATGCTTCCTGTTTGTCTGTGATGTGGCAGGAAATTAGGTCACATGATGAAACACTGACAGGGCTGGCGCACCTAACCCAAATCTCTTTCCTGGAAAAAGTATCTCTCTCTCTCTCTCTCCTACATGTGTTTACTTGCAAGTGCACCAGTAAGATACATAATGTCAACATCTGCATGTCTGCATCTTTTTTTCGCTAAAAGCACATGCAGCTGTTTTTGTTGTGTGCATTTGAAGTTTATCTTTATCTTCTTTCTGCACATGGTGCCCTATTTTGTTGTGCTGTTGGGTGTCTCTGTGTGTGTGTGTGTGTGTGTGTGTGTGTGTGTGTGTGTGTGTGTGTGTGTGTGTGTGTAGGTTTGCCTTGCATGCTCCATGACCTCCATTAATTTCTCAGCATAGGCTCAGTGTGAGCGGTTTACCAGAACATAGTCAGCAACAGGTGCAACACACACTATTGCTGGTCTGTGGTTTGTGTCTGACAGCATACACACCATTTTTTAGCAGCAACTATAGTTCAAGCCTAGGACATACCCAGCCATACAGATGGATGATACAGATATCAGTGTTTTTGTTGACTGGCTACAGGGAGGATTACAAAGACATTTTTAATTATTCTGTGGAAATTAGTAGAATTAGCGGAGAAGGCCTTTAGCTTTATCATGTTTTAGGTAATAGTCAAAAACTAGGGCTGACTTCATCTGAAACAAACATTTAAAAGGCAGAATTTAATCTTAAATTCCCACTTTTCTGTATTATTTTGTCTCAATCCCATTATGGAATTCCTCTGTGAATACCTCGCCACAGAGTGCGCTGAAACTAAGGCGTTCTCAAGTGTTTATGCCTAATAAGACCACCTTTCCTCTCATGGAAACTTGAAGACAAGCCAAAAAGGAAGACAAGAGTGGGTGTGGGAGAAAGGGATTACAGAGAAGGGCGAAACAAAAATTAAAACTTTTAGTTTTGATTAATTTGACACACAGCTCCTTTCAGTAAGTGTGTATGCTGAGAAACTGCAGCTGTTCGTGGCACATAAGGAAGAGGGGCCTTCATCCTCTGACACTGCAAACCACGTATATGTGTGTACCTACATGTTCACGTGTTCACGCTTGGTGGTTTGTGTTAGCATAAGAAGCGAAGTGAAATAGGGCCACCTAGTTTCACCTTGTCTTCTTCAACAAAATTTAACCTCTGTATAGAAACAAAACCACAAAAGAAGGATCACCGTGGTATTCAGTGGCCCTTTTTTGCCAGCACCATTGGACTCTGTACAGTCTTGATCTGTTTGTTACTGTTGTAGATGGAGATCCACACACCAGGGAGCTCCCATTAAAGGATTTTTATTCTGCAAACACAAGTGACGTTTTGAACCAATATACTCTCCCTCAGACCTTTAGTTCGTGTTGGATCCAGCACCCACTACAGGATGTGTGTGTCTAATTTTGAATTTGTGTTTGTTACTGTTAGCTATTACTGAGTCCATATAAACCTGAGCCCAAGCTCCTCATTACTTTCTTTTTTAGATATGTAGTACGGCCGTAGTTATTCATAAAGTTTATTAAATTATTTTAATCTGAAGCTTTGCAGCAATTTTATGATCAGAATTAGCAATAGAAGTGCGCCTCAGTAGCTCAACTAGTAGAACGTGCGCAACGTATACTAAGGCTGTTTCCTTGTTGCAGTGGCCTGGATTAATTTCCAACCAGGGGCCCTTTGCTGCATGTTGCCCCCTCTCTGTCATTCCCCCCTTTCCTGTCACTCTTCACCTGTACTCTCCATTTAAGACAAAAGGCCCACAAAATAACTTTACAAGAAAAGAATTGGCAGAAGTAGTTATCATTGTCATCATGATCACTTAGTTTTACTGTAAGTCGGTGTTGACGTCTCTGCGCAGCATCTTATCATTTACCAACTGCACCAGTTTCCTGTGTGCATATCTGCGTTCGTTTTAAAGTTGAGGGCTGTATGTGAGAATTTTGGTTATTTCTAGCTCTAGTACTGCCTCTCTAAAGTGACCTCAGAGCCAGTTTGTGTGTGTGTCAAGTGGTCATTTTTGACTGATAAAAAGTATCAGGGAGGAAGAGGCTTTTGTGTGTTAGCAGACTTAGATCAACAAGATAGTGCAAGAAGTGTTTGCCTTGTGGCTCGGTATTTGTGTGCATGTGTGAGACAATCATTTGCACATCAGTGGTGTTTTGTGTATTATGCGTGTTTATGTGTGTCAGTTTTTTGCACGCACTTCTGCCAGTAAAAGGGTGACAGTAATATCGCTTCCTGGAAACAGGAAAGTTAGTTTCTTCTTAGTATCCTGCTTCTGAGTGTCTTTCCCTCAGAATATCACTACCTAACAGGTTACACTCCTCCCATTTTTTAATCACGTGTTTAGAGCCTTTTCTGAGCCTTTTATCTGCCTTTTGTATTCAGCACATACTGAGAGGTACGGTGCAGAGTTACTACTGTGATACCACTATAAATGTCAAAAACCAATAAGCAAAGTTATGGAGTGGCAACTGCTTTATTTTAACCTAAAGCACATGATAAAAAATGCTTTCACAATTTCATGATCACCAGAAAGAATTTTGACATATTGTCAAAATAATAACTTGTCACTCTCAGTCATATGTTGTCTTGCCATCTCACGCCCTTGTCTCTGTGTTCTTCTTTAACCCCCAGGCCAGTGCAGGAGGTGTACGTCGCTTCACCAAGCCCCCTGAGTCTCTGGAGCGCTCCCTGGAGCTATCCCGCCACCGTGGCCGCAAGAGACCTCAGAAGAGGCCAAACTACAAGAACCTAGGCGAGGAGGAGGATGACGAAAGGGCTGGGGGAGGGGGAGGAGGCGGCGGCGGAGTAGGAGCAGAGGAGGGCTGGGACGACGACAGCAGAGGAGGAGAGAGGGAGGGAGGCCGAGAGAGGGAGAAGGGAAAAGGTACAGAGGGAGTAGGAGGAGGAGGAGGTGGGAGTTCTAAGGGAAGCAGAGCAAGTGGGGAGACGGCGGAAGGTGAGTGTGTGTCTCACTGGACACAGCAGTACGAGACTGTTTGTCAGTGTTTCTTTACTCCCATCAATCAGACACAGTCTCCCATGATGCACCCTGGTTACCCAACAGCCACCACAGCAGCAGCCCTTGTCTCCAAACAGAAAAGAGAGAAATTAACTCTTTAAAAGTCAGAATAACTAAAGATGACATCAGACATTTTGTTTGCCTGAAGGGATGGGAATCGAAAGACAGTTTTACGTTGTCCAATCCATTGGAATCGTATGCCTCCAAGCTTATCAATTCCTCTTAAAGATGCCGGCATGTTTTTCTGCAAAATAGTGACGTCAAACTCATGCATCTACGCTGCTGGAAACTCGCAACAAGAAGTCATAGCGTAGAGGAGAAAATTGCCCAAAGTGTGACTTAATTTCATGAAGAAGCTTGACAAGAGTACTCTAGTGTGACATTAATGTTACATGTGCAACACAAAATCATACTGTGTGATGAGTTAAATTACCACAGCAGTACCCAACAGATGTATTTTTAATAAATGCTGCTCTGTAACACAGACCTGTCGCTGCGTATTCAGCCTGCATCAGACCCGTTCATATGAGTCAGCCGCCCTGTCACTCTGTTTGTCTCTGTGAGTCAAGAATCCAGTCTGCAGTGTAATTCACACACTTGCTAATCCAGAGAATTATAGAGTAACTCTGGGCTACATGATCAAAGAAAGTCTTTCTCCTTTGTTATAAGAACATTTTCTTTGTAGATTTTATGTGACTAAGGAAACCTAAATGAAAGATAAAAACAGACATTAAAACAGTGAAAACACCCTTTCCTCCATACAGAAAATTGTCCAGGTATTGATCAAGAAACAGAGCAATCAGTAGAACTGATAATAGCATAATGAAATCTGATCAATTCCCATCCCTAGTCGCCTAATTCAGTGTGCACATGACTGTTACTGTCACCTCTATGCATTTACAGTTTCATCAGTAAGAGGCATGAATGATTCCTGAAAAAGGAAAAGTGTGAAAACCAACAACATGTTGTTATCTTGTTGAAGAACAGCGTTGAAAGTAAAGCTAAACAATGCAGAAGAAAAACTGCAGAGAGAAAATGAATAGATTTGAAAATTCCTCTTTGCCTGATTTGGAGATGAGGCCTCCCTCTTATAGCTGCTTCCCCTGTTTGGCACCTTTTTAATTTCCCCATGGTTACCACTGACCACACGCCCAACACAATCTCCATGGCAGCCAATTGTCCATTTCCACGGTGACACACCATCCATCCTGTGCTCCTCACCTCTCCGCCTGTCTCACTCCTGCTCCGTGTGCATGTATGTGTTTGTTAGTGTCTGAGTGTGAGTGTGTGTGTTAGGTCAAAATACCATTTCACTCGTCTGAAGTGATTCTTTCTTTGACTGAATAGAGACTCTTTTTGCAGAGAGTCTGTGTACAGACCTTCACAATTGTAACTGCTTCTAAAGTGCAAATGCACATATTGTTTTTGGCTGCATGGGTTTTAACACCAATAACATTGTGGGCGACAGAGGAACAGTTAGTTTCAAAATCAGACATATGCCACTGAAGGTGGTAACAAGACACCCACCCCATTTAACTGATTGATAAGAAAAGAGATCAAATGGACTTTTTGAAAGATAGACGGTAATTTACTGTAGGTGACATTCTGAACATTTTAATCCTATTAAATAGTACATTTTATGCACTAAACAATGCATTTGCAAATTTATTCCCTAATCAAAAGTACACAGACACTGATGCTGTGATTGGCTGATCTCTGCTGCCTAAAACATTTTAGCATGTTTTTGAGGCTGTGAAGGTTGAGAAGGAATCACCTCAGACTTTTCACTCATATTCACTTGGTGACAAGACCTAATTTTGTCTTTAAATGATGTGTGTTTTTGTTCAGGAAGTGCGATGTGAATATAAATATGTTTCCCAAAAAATGTTGCTTTTATGGACAATTATGTAAGTAGGTCCAAAGTATGCGTGTGTGTGTGCACACAGAGATAGAGATGGTGGTGATGGAGAAGTGTATGGTGTCGGAGCTGACGGAGCAGAACATCACTGACGAAGAGAAGACGGCTGCAGCCACACGCACACACACACAGAGGAGCAGGTACACGTACACACGCATCTGAACACATCAAACTGTTATTTTAGCCTAGATGTGGAAATAATGAACACGAGGAAAGACACAATTGTTTCTGGATTGATTATATCTTTTCTCTCTGCAGACCGTTCTTAGACATGGTATACAGCGCTCTCGACTGCACCAGTGATGACTACCACGCCCTGTTTGTCCTCTGCCTGCTTTATGCCGTGTCGCACAGCAAAGGTTGGCCTCTCTTTTCATTTATACACATGTACATGATGTGGTTGGTTATAGTGGGTTGTTCTAGATACCTGCTAAATGAAGGCAACTGGCATCTGTATAGGAGGTCCATATAAGCTGCGCACAGCTGCTTTTATTTCTAAAAACAGAACTGACTGAGGATGCTTTTACACCTTGCCTGCTTCATTCAGTTGAGAAACTAAAGAGATTTTTTCCTACTTAGTCCAGTTTATTTGGACTGGTGGCAAAGCAGTCATTCAAACTCTTCTGCAGACCAAACAGACTGCTTAAAACAGCGAGTCTTTTCGCTGTCAAGGGGACTCACACTTTTAGCATAATTTTAAAGCTGATCTACAAATAAATCAATCTACAAATTATGAAATCTGTTCAGGAAGCACTCTTATAATAGATCCTGTAAGACCAAGTACGCTGTGCTTGTATCCAACTCAACATGTCTCTATAACAGAGGGATATGTTGTTTTACGTGAGTCCTCATTTTCCTCATTACTTCAATGAAGGTGGCGAGTACAATCTTAGTGTGCAACTCCAGGTTGAAATATATTATAATCTGAGAACCCAACTTTATTTAAATGAGGTCACTTCTCAGGTTTTTTTCTGGATTGGACACAGACCAAGACGGTGTACTATCATCACAGTGTTCGAGTTTATGCCAGCAAATCTGTTTGCAGCTTTTTCCTGACCCTGTCTGCCTGCCTGTTCGCCCGTTTATGTGTAGGCATAAACCGAGATCTTCTGGAGCGTTTGCAGTTGCCGGTTCCTGACCAGGAGAGGAGCTCCTACAGCCTGGTACTGGTGGAGAGACTGATCAGAGTTATGAGCCAGGCTGCACAGCCAGGTAACACACACACACTTATCTAAAATACTAATACAAACCAGTCCTTGGTGAATTCCTGTTTGGATTTCCTTTACCTTACATTTGTTTGTTTATGTATGTATGTATGTATGTAGACACATGCTTAAGAGAAATATGATCTTACTGTTTTCTCCCTGCTTGAAAAGTAACAGCAGCTGTGCTCGAAAGAATTAAAAATCAACTCTATGTCTGTGACTGTATCTTTAGCCCTTTGAAATTTGAGCAGAATTGGTTGTTTTTTTTCCGTCCGTCCGTCCGTCCTTCCATCCGTCCCTCTCCCCCATCGCTGGTATTAGACAATAGAAATAAAGAAAGAAAGAAAGAAAAAGGGGAAAAAAAGACATAAAACAAGAATCCAGATGCATTGATCCTCTCCTGGAATGGATCTAGACATGGGAGACTTAGCCAAAACAGGCGGGTCTCCCATGTCTAGATCCACTAGACATGGCTGTGATGACTATAAAATTAACATAGGAAAAGATATATCATTCTGTCATATGATATTTTCTTTAAGCTGAACATATGGACAAGGACACATTCTGTATGAACACTACTTGTATTATGAAAAGTTATTTTCAAGTGACTGTAAATGTAATAGAGCATGTTGTTAGACACGTAGCTCGTAAAACATTTCATGTTATGAACACATTTACGTCTTTTCATTACATATTTGATAAAAAATGTACTTAACTTTGTAGAAACAAAATGGAACTACAGTGTGTTATCCTCATTAGTTATTCATTTATTTCTTGTGTGTGTGTGTGTGTGTGTGTGTGTGTGTGTGTGTGTGTGTGTAGATGGTAAAGTGCGTCTAGCTACCCTGGAACTGAGCTGCCTTTTATTAAAGCAGTCGGTGCTGTCTGGAAACAACTGTATTATCAAAGACGTTCATCTGGCCTGCCTGGAGGTACAGCACACACAAATGTACACGCTACACTCATGCAAACAGATCCATCTATGGTTGGGTACTGAACTCTGTGCTTTTCAGGGTAACAGCCATATTACTTGGTACTACAAAATACTGATTCATGTTGAATTCAATCAGTGACATATTTCAGTACCTGAGAGCACACCTGGCTGAGAACACTGGGTTTAGACAGGAGGTGGAAGGGCTTCCAAGGGTCCCGAAGCCTCCCGGCAAGATGAAATAATTATTTCAGCACAAATAGTTTCGGTGTCTAGTCCATTTTCTTTTCTATTTTAATTTTAGAAATTTCCTAGCAGGCCTGTCACTGCTGTTTTTGATTGTGTTTTTTAAATTGCACATCTATTCTACATATTTCACAGTTGTCGCTTAACAGAGAGCTAGAGAGACAAGCAAGCAGACACACAGACAGACTGACAGACAGACAGAGACTTAGCTCTACATGTGAATTGAAAAGAGCAGAGGGGCCAAATCACCCTAATGATGTGAAGCACACAGAGAAAGAGAGCAAGACTATATCACCCCCAGAGCTTGTTCAAAAATTATGTTTTTGTTATTACAGGGAGTGCAATACCACAAAAAGTTACCGTTGGGTACCAATACAGAATTCTAGGTATCAAGTCAAATGTGAGCAATATCCAACGTTTTGACATCCATAGCAGTAAAGCATCTCCTTTACACTGAACTTCATCATTTCCTCAGAACTAGTAGCTGCAGGGTTTCTCAGTGAGTACTACTTTGTGGTAATGAAGGCAGACTTTCTTCAGTAGGGACAAACCAGACTTTAACTCTCATCCAGCACTCTTCCCAATCTCTACATCTCATGTCATTAATTGTCTTCTCCTCCTCATTCACTCCCTCTGACTCCTCTTCCTCTCTTCACAGCACAGCACTTGTTTTTTATTATCTTCACTCTTCTGAGAAATGTTTTATTTCCTCTTCTTACTTGAGAGTAATTCTCCACGCCCCCCTCTCTTTCGCTCTCTCTCTCTCTCTCTCTCTCTCTCTGTCTCTTTCGCTCTCTCTGCATTCCTGTTCTTCGGGCGTTACAGAAAGTAGTTGTGCTACCGTCTGTGTGATGTTATTTTGTTGGGATTTGAAAAAAAATCACTATCTGATGTAACAGAATTTCAAAGTGAACTGAAACCTTCCCATAGTCGTATTTTTCTGAGACTAGATTTCACCTGCGTTTGATATTAGTCAGTAAAACATCACTAGGGGTTTGTGCTTTAATAATTTCCCATTATTGAAAAGCACCTTTCAATTATGACGGTGCTCCTTTGGCTGGAACTGTAAAATGTTGAGGGTTTTTTACATCATTGTTTTAAGTCAAAGTTTATTTTGCCTAACTTGGATACAATTCTAGAGAACCAGCCTTGAAATCATGTTATTGACATTATTTCAAATCAGCCATGACTCCACTTATTCCCCTTCCTTCCTGCTATGGGGAAATAGCTGACTAGTCCTATTACTATTCCCTGACAGGAAATTGGCCAGCATTTCCGGGTTTATTTTGTTTAATATTAATCACACTCGACTTCTTTCCTTGTCAAAGGATTACTGTAACTAAAACTACCTCATTCTAATGCAACTGTGGGAAGAGCCCTGATTATAAGATAAGATAAGATAAGATCAGATCATCATGAAGGGGAGATTTTGCCTCTGTGTTAGTGCCACACACAGCTGCAGCAAATAAGTCAGTACAGTGGTACACCAAGGACACAATAATGATGTAAAATATTGCAAAAGTCTTGTGAGATAAAATATATGAATACATAGGCATCATAAAAACCAGGACAAAATTATAAAAATAATGCATGAAACTAAATGCAATAATGCCTCCTTGCTTATGAACTACATACCTAAGGATGGAACTGTTGTCTTGTTAAGTAGAGTCATAGACATTTGGAGGAAAGAAAGCTTAAAGTGGTTGTTAGAACTTTCCTTCCTCCAACTCTTGATGTGAAATGGGTAAACCAGGGAGGCATTTACTGATGTTAAAGGAAAAGGCCTCATGTAACAGCACTGGAATGGCATAATTGTAGACAGATGCAGATTCCTATCATGTTGTATCACCAGTAGTTAGATATGACAGGTCTCACCCTTTCTCAGAAACAGCAGTTAGACTGTTAGTTGGAATTACTCAGTACGTTTACATGCACAGCTTAGTCGTGCCACAGTAATAACTCAATTAGGCCATTAAATTGGACTTCTGTTCTTGTCCCAGTATACAAGAACTGCGGGAGAATCAATTTATTGATGGAAGTATGTACAACTCTGCCACAGAAGGTGGAAATATGCCCTGTTTCAGCTAGCTGCAATAAACCTCTAATATTTATACAGTCTAAGATATAGACTGAATCACAGTTTTAACTGTTTATTTACAATAACTTAGAGGTAGAAAATCGCTGCATCACGTACATATAATCAAACGGCGCTGAGCAAACTCTGCCTTCACTGATTAGTTTTAAGCCACCTAAAAAATCAGTATCAGTCTAGCAACACTAGAATATTTTAACTGCTTAACCTTGACATAAGAAAACCCTTACTGATGGGGATTTGACACCATTATATCAAAAACACCACACTCCATTGAGGAAGTGCACAATTAAACTGATATTGTTTTTTTAGGTGGCTAAAAGACACAGAAGTACATCGCTTTAATTTCCATTTTGGTGTTGTGGGACTGTAGTTTATTTTTTCAGTATAAAAGAAGTATAAAAGTATAAAATAATACCATTTAAACTTCTTTGTCCCTCAGATAAGCCAAAATTAAAAACACAACCCTCTTGAATATGTTACTTGTGTGTGCGTGCGTGTGCGACATGCCTGATCAGACCATGTATTTGCAATCATCTCCTACTGTTTGTCTTTGCAGGGTGCAAGAGAAGAAAGTCTGCATTTACTGCGAAGATTCTATAAGGTGAATGTACACAGTAACGCGTACCCTGTCACATAACCAGATATTTATCTACCCAGTGCACACAAACATGCACCACTAACCTACATAAATATGTGCTTCTCTCCCATCCACCAACACATACTGTATATACTCTATATATATATATACACAAAAACAAGTTAACTTAAAAACACACTGTAACAAACAGACTGACTCTGTATTACATATGACATTAATGCAAAATATGCAGCATTTTGCAGAGTCAAAAGGATTTTAGCTGTCAGTCTTACCATGAAAAACTTGCTATTGTTGCTGCTCAGACAGACACTTCTGCTGGGACAGGCAAACAAACAATAATAATACAACAATAATAAGGAAAATAAACCAAAAGATTAAAGAGGCAGAACGGTAAACAGAGAATCTTTTGTTGCTACTGGTTCTTCCTGAGGGGCATGTCACAACAAAAGCTGATCACAATCTACCTGTTAAGTCTCTTTTGTCTGTGTGTGTGAGTGTATCCACTTATTATAACTGAAACCGTTTCCCTGAGGATGTAAAAGGTAAAACTGAAAGTGCTCTCCATGTATACTATAAAACATCAGATTTATACACATAGGCAAAATGCTTTCGGTGCAGTCAGTGCTTTCTGTTTCTCTTTGAGTGTCTTTGGATATCAGTTTTGGAATCAGTCAACAGAGTCAAGTGTGCTTACCTCATAATACGACCTCATGGATCATGAAGGACAAACAGAGGCAGACAAGTTCTAGTTCAGCATTTGGGAAAATGTCACTTTGATCAATGTGCTGACTTTAAAAATATATATATATTTTTTTTTTTTTTTTTAAAAAAAAGGGCTTCCTGATGAAATAAATGCTCATTTGTTAACTATCTTTTTGTTCTCAGCAGATCATGGAAAAAAAAAGTTTAAATGATTTTCAAATCCTGCTTTAACTAATTCTTCCACTCCGACTTATCCTCTCAGTTTGGATGACAGTGAAACAGTATAGCTACTTTCTTTAAGAAGAGGAAACAACATTTGACTAATAAATCTCATTAAATGAAACATTTATTTGATTAAAGTTTATCTGGATTAAAGGATCATTAATCTGACAGCTGAAATCTGAGAAGTGCTTCCTAATATAAATAATCACGATTATTTCTCGATTAATAATTTCTTTTTAATATTAAACCATATTATTACAATTTCATTTAGCATTGCATTCACTAATTCAAGAACACCTTTACAAGTATTGTGTCAGATTTTAGTTGGAATGTTTTGGATGTATAAGTGTGGTTCCACAAAGACAGAGAGTTTATCATTAATATTATATAAAATTCACATTAACCTATAAGCAATCATTGTCTTGTATGCTTAGATGCTTAACTATGCATGCCCAAGCTGCTTGTCTTATCTGTCAAGCATTTCCTGTTTTGGATACAAACATTGCTTTGTTGATGGAACGTCATTTAGGAAAACCTCTCCCAAGGTTTGCAAGAAGGGGGCCAGCAACAGTTTCATATCCCCAGATAAAAAAAACTGTTGTTTAGTAAGTCACTGGTTTATGTGCGTCAGTAGAAGAATGTCGTAACACTTGGAGGCTGTCCAGAAATATGACCATGAACACAAACAAAAAGAAAATTAACAGCATTCTTCCCACAGCAAACAGTACTTATTACAAAGTGCTGTGAGAATGTGTTGACTCCCATATACTATTTTTCAACAACCTGCATGCACAGAACTGCAGACAGATGAGTCAATTGTGAGTATATGATACTGGCATGGGTTATGAGTCATGTCGTATGACCTAGTGGTGAAAAGTAGGAAAAGTTGAAAGAAGTACTTGAAGCAAATGAGTCTTTTTAGTATACAGCGGTGGCTTGTTAAGAAGAAGATCCATCTGCATTCTTCAAACACAGTCTGTAAGTCAGATCCATCTCTCGCTCCTCTATAGCTCAAAACTGCCTGCTAAATATGGTCTCTTCTGGCTCCAAAAAGTCAAGGTGGGGACGACTGAAATGCTGAATTCAACACTTTAAAATGCTACTCCAAAAACCAATGGGTGACGTCACAATAGCTACATCCATTTTATGCAGTCTACTGGGCTTATATATAGCAGTGACATTGTGCAGAAAATACATCAAGTCATGTGGAAAACAAGTTTTTAGAAGGACTTGGGGAAATAGCAATTTAGAGGCTAAAACATACCTGCTTGGATCAAAATTTGAGTTTTCAGGTTTGAATTCTTAAGCAACATTACTGGGAAGCTACGGAATGATATAAAAACCTAAAAAAAATAATAATAATAATGGAGCCGCTAGTTAAGTTTCATCAGAGTTTTAGTTGATAGAGAATGTGTACAGAAACATTCCAGTATGGCCCACAACTTTAAAATCAGTATGTTACGACTTTTACTATTTAGTATTGGCTGCTTTGGCACTGTTCCAGGATGATGGTTAACAAGAAAGGGTGTAGAGGAGTGAGTGGGTATGCATGCATGATGTGTAATATGTATTTATCATACAGAACAGTGTGTCCATAGAGATTATGCATACACACTTATTGTGTGAATACATCTAACATTTTGACAGCTGAGTTCACTTTATGCAAAAAGGCAGTGAAACTCTGAAAATCACGAGCCATCTGAAAATTCACTGTAAATGTTTTGTCCACACATTTTCTGCAGTATTTTTAATTTACCAGTTGTTTCATGTCATTACAGGGCGAGGAGATCTTTCTGGACATGTTTGAAGATGAATACAGGAGCATGACGGTTAGTTGGCCTTTTAAAAAATGTAGCATGATTGACCTGAGCTTACAGAAAAAAATTCCAGTGTTCGTAATGTTTGTGCGGTGCTGTGCGTGGGCTTGTCTGGACTTGTGCATGTGTGTATGTTGCAGAGTAAACCGCTGAATGTGGAGTATCTAATGATGGATGCCTCAGTGCTGCTGCCACCCACCGGGACCCCTCTGACTGGCATTGACTTTGTAAAGAGACTGCCCTGCGGTGACGTAGAAAAGACACGCAAGGTATGTTCACACACACGCACGCACGCTTAAGCTTAGTCTACATTACTAAGTCTATGCATCTAACACTTAAGTCTGAAATCAGTGACTCTCAGAAATGTAAGATTGTGGGAAAGTCGGGTCTTGTACTATAAATATGAATTTCGTCTTGATGCCATATGCAAATTTAAGTAGAACTATTTTTACTTAGAGAATTGTTGACATTAAAACATCAGGGTAATTGCACTGTAACACACATACCAGGTGCATCTCACGTCACATTCCTTTGGTTTGGTGCTCTGCCAAAAAAGCATCCATGATGCACACAAACTGCAGCACTACAAAGCTCAGATGAAAGATGAAACGCATTAACCTGATTCTGACAGTGACAAAAACACTGTAAGGCTGACGTATCAGCCTCACCTATTGTTCTCTAATGGCATTTTTTTTGGAGCGTTGTCATGCTTAAATTCTTATATTGGCTTGTTGTAACTGTATGTTTTAGACAGGAAAGTGGATTTAAATGGACAGTTCACCCCCAAATCAAAAATACATATTTTTCCTCTTACCCTTATTGCTGTTTATCAGTCTAGATTGTTTGGGTGTGGGTTGCAGAGTGTTGGAAATATTGGCCGTAGAGACGTCTGCCTTCAGTCTAATATAATGGAACTAGATGGCACTCGGCCAAAAAAATACATGAGAAAACTCAACAGCAATGTCTCTTTCCAGAAATCATGACCTGGTTACTCAAGATAATCCACAGACCTTGTTGCAAGCAATTTGATTTTTTTCTGTCCAAACCACACCCGCTTATGGAATCACCACGCAGCAGGAACGCATATATCTATTCATGGACGAGAGGCTTGTGCTGGTGACTGCACGAGATGAATGCAAACATTAATGGCATCCTCCTGGACTGAACTGTAACATTAGTTGGTGCTTTCCTTCAGTGCAGTGATAAGGTTGGCGGGTGTAGTTCAATAGAAATAAAATAGTTTGTAAATGAACTGCTCACAGCACGATCTGTGGATTATTTTCAGTAACCATGTCATGGTTTCTGGACAGAGACATTGCTTTTGAGTTTTTCAAATGGATTGTTTTTGTCACTCAGAGCACCAATCTAGTTCCATTATATTGGAGAGAAGGCAGACATCACTACGGCCAATATCTCCAACACTGCAACTCACACCAAAATAATCTAGATTGAAAAATAGCACTACTGTTAAGAGAAAAAAATATATTTTGGATTTTGAGGTGAACTGTTCATTTAACATAACATCTCTGTTTATGCGGGACCTCTCTGCTCTCTGCACAGGCGATCCGTGTGTTCTTCATGTTGCGGTCCTTATCGCTTCAGCTCCAGGGAGAACCCGAGACGCAGCTGCCTCTGACGAGACCTGAAGACCTCATCAAGACAGATGACGTCCTAGACCTCAGTAAGACACACACACACACACACACACATACACACACAGAAACTCACACATGAACACAAACCCACAGAGTAACAGAGGCATACTCTATACTTGTAGACCACATGCTTCAGGAGGGCTTGTGTGCTTATTTATAATTTTTACACTTTTGGGAAATAGGGTCAAACTTCAAGGAGGGACACCATAAAAGACATAATTTAATTTAATTAGTTCAATTAAAGTGTAACCTATGAAAGGCAAGGAAAGAAAATTACAGGCACTGGCCTCTTTACCTACGTGAGAAGGATAAACAACTCTAAACTACCCCACCAGTTTACAGTTTCCGCAAAACAACTTTCATCAATCTGCATTTACAGCATGAATGTCTGCCTCACATCAGACACGCTTTCTCTCTGTCGAACACACTCTCTCTGCAGAGGACAGCATTCGATGTACAACACGGACGGTTCAGTTCAGTCTTAACCCACACACATGCACATGCCAACATTCACAACCACAGACGAGTATACAGACACACTCACACGTATGTGAGCACGCAGCTTCCCACACGCCGAGATAACCTGAACAACCTTCTCTTACTGTACACAGGTGTGTAGATGATGTGAAGGAAACTTGCACGTGGTTAGCTCTGCCTCGTCAGATATCACACATACAGTGATGTGAACAGGAGTGATGTCACACACACTCAGTGCACAAGCTCTGCAAAGTTGTTTGTGCCTTTTTTTTTGCTGACATGTACATGCATACTTTTGCAGTACCAGTGCTATGACACCTTTAAATAATACAAAATGTATGTATATATTCAACTTTCTGTCAACGCAACCTTACAGTGCTCCACTTGTCAGTAACTAAAAGTAGGCTGCAACTCACTTATAAAGAATAACGTGTTGTTCAAGTGTGTAAGTTCAAAAGGTAATTTCAGAATCATTGTTCTCACAAAGGTGCTGCATCAAGGCTGCACGCCAAAGTATGTTGAAGGTTAAGCCATTTGTATTTCTTTTTTTATTATTAAATAATGCCCACAATGTGGGAGCATTTTGGATATCTCCAAAATGACAAGGGAATCACATAGGATTAAAAAACAAACAATTACTGTTCATCTTACGTAGTGTATAAGTCCAGTTTTTTTCTTCATGATCTGTGGTAAAAGATGGCTATCATATTTGCAAGGCATGCCGTCACAATGTGACCACAGCTCCCGCCCAATGTCAGCTATCAGCCCTGCGCTGGATGAGTTGAAATAGACATGGATAGATGACACCTTTGACGCAATTATATTATTGTTTTATAGTGTGTTATTACTACCTTGTAAAAATTAATTTCAGTGTCACTTACATAATAAAAATGAAAGGATAGAGTTTATACCGATTCAGTCATGGCTTTCGATCTGACTGCGGAGTGGAAGTGTAGACAGGAAGGACACCTCTCTTCTTTGAAATGGGCCTATTCCCTCGTTTTTATTTTATTTTAAGTTTATTTTGATAAGCAAGGCTCTCAGAAAGAAAGTAACACTGACCACAAACTCCGCAATATGTCATGTAGTATTTATATTAGGTGTACCTTATGATGCAAGCAGAGAAAGTTTCTTCTACAGTGTGTTTTCTTTTCCTCTTTCACACTTTATTTGCACTATTTCTTTTCTTCTCTCATTCTCTGCACTGATCATTCGCACAACTATAAGGATGAAAAGTTAAGAAAGTTACACAGTTTTTTGCAAATTACATTTCATGCACCACTATACAAGTAAAATGTTCTGTATTTGGGTTTGTTTTACCTACATCATATATTTAATCTTATTTGTGATTTGAAAGAATGGAAAGGCTACAGACGTACCATTAATATCATTTCTTAGAATTCTACTCGAAGAGAAGAGTTCATTGTAAATTCCATGGGGTTGTTTACTAAGTAGTGATGACTGTACAGCCTGTGGCAAATCTTTGTAGCCATGGCCTTTTAAGAGTTATCATATCATCTCTGATGACTGATCAGCAGTTTCGGTACTTTTTGAAAACACATTTGCAGAACGATTAAAGATTTAAACCTGAAAAAAGAAGCCTGATGAATGGATGAAACCAATTACGCAGAAGCAAGATGATTTTTGTAGATGTGTTGTGGTCATGTTGCCATTGGTTTATGCATCATAATATTTAAAAATATATGTATTCTTTTTTTTTTTATACATTTTGTCCCCAGACTGCATGAAACAGCCATAATAAGCTGACATTCATAGCTGACCTAGTTTTCATTCTTGAGAGACTTTTCGCTTTTGTGATTGATGTTTTGTGGTGAAAGCTAGACTGGTAATGGAAACAAACTTAATTCTGGTATTTCTTCATTTCCCTTTTTGTGGAAGGGCAAATTATATCTAAAAAAAAGAATACTTGATGGATCTAGATAGAAACATACTTATTGAAACCAAATGTCACCGTGCAGTTTTACTTTCAAATTGAATTCAGTGATTGAAACTGACTGTTTTTACATTCCAAATGCCTGTTGAAAGAGTCTGTGGCAGATAAAATTAATGATAGTCTATAAATGTTATCATAACATATATGACATGATTTCCAGTAAAATTCTGTAACTTGAAAAGATTCAGTTAAAAATTATTTGTTATTATGGTTATCCATCTTGCATTTAACTTTACACATGTATGGTTAAAAAATATGTTGCTTTAACATTTTGGGGTTTACTACTTTGTTTCCTTTTCTATGCATCTGCACCAACAGTCATGGCTGGAAGCATCATTTTTTCAGGTTGTCTGTCTGTCCCATTCTCATGAACGAAATATGTCAAGAACATTTTGAGGGGATTTCCTCTGATTTGGCACAAACGCCCACTTGGACACAACCATGAAATTATTAGAATTTGGTGGTCAAAGGTCAAATCTCAAGGTAACTGTGACCATGTGTTAGAATAGAATAGAATATTCCTTTATTGATCCCCCATTGGGGGAAATTCCAAATGTTACAGCAGCATGAAAAAAGAAAAGTGAAATGTAACAAAGAAAATAACAATAACAAATAACAATAAATAAGTAATAAAATAAGTATGTACATAGAGGAAATAAGGTATGTACACATAATAATAAGTAAGTAATAGAATAGTATGTACACAAAAGATGTGTTGTTCTCATTCTTGTGAGCACAATATCTTAAAAACACCTTTAGGGAATTTCCTCAAATTTGGCTTTCAAACTTAAACTTAAATTTTGTGGGTCAAATGTCAAAGTCGACCTCACAAAACAGATTTTTGGCTAAAACTTAAGAATTCACATGCTAATTATGACAAAATTACACAGAAATGTCTAATCTGATAAAATGAAGATGTGATGACATTATATATCCTGAAGGTCAAAGGTCAACTCCACTTGTGATTTGTAATGGTCTACCAAAACACTTCTCTGGCCATTACTCAAGGCCATACCTGAGGAACAGAATGGGAGGCATTTAATCAAATACTGAATTGGTGACACTATCCTAAGTGCCCACCTTGAAACCACCTTTTTGGCGTGCTGAAGATGTGTGAAGCATCCACATTTCAGAATTAGTAGCTTCTTTACAGCAACGTGTATATTTAAAGCATTGTCTGTTGTCATGGATACATATGAGTCTAGACAGACATTGATGTGAACTGCTATTTGACTGGTTAGCTGAGGCATACAACCACAAGGCGGTAATTCTAGTTCTTACTAAGTCACTGTCACTTTCATTTGAGCAAGGTGGTTTACTAAGAACACTCTGGCAGAGTAATTGTGGAAAGAGGGAGGGTTTTTCCTTGTGGGTTGGGGGATTTGAACCTGCAACCTTCCACCCACAAACTCCTTATTTTGACCATTAAGTTGCCACCTCCTCCATTTCACCACATCCTTGGGTAGCTGTTGAAACACAGAACATTTGCTAATGTCTGTACCTGTGTATTGTGTCAGTGCAGTAGTAGTCTTGTGGTTTCATACAGATGGTCTTGCAACTGGAAGGTCATGTTGCATTCCCATCAACAGGAACCTTAACAGAAAAAGTGGAGTTTAGTAAGTGCACCTACTCCTAGTTGCATATATTTGTGAATCACATGACCATGCAAAAACGGTAATCCACAACAATGAGTTTAAAATTGTCACAGTTGTTCAAATAGTCACTTTTGAAGATTATTGATGACACTGACTTTGTGTTATACGGACATGATCAGGTGTAACCAGTCATTTCTGTTATCGCAGCATGAAATGCTCAAGGGATATGAAGCGAGAATCTAAACTGGAGTCACATGTTTTTTGTTTTTTTTCTTGTACCTGTGAATACAATCACTCCATTGTCTACCTTCAGTAATGTTTGGGCAACCTGGCAAGTTTATTTCGTGTCACTTGATAGCTCCAGGGAATACTTGAAAGGACGGGGAGTGTTGAACACGTAACAGAGAGCTACACGGCGCCATCTTGCTCACTGGCACTTTGATTGTAGTTAAATGTCCAGTGTGTAGGATTTAGGGGGATATATTGGCAGAAATGGAATATGATATATTAAGTATGTTTTGTTTAGTGTATAATAACCTGAAAATAAGGATTGTTGTGTTTTAGTTAGCTTAGAATGAGTTGATAATATTCACACGGGGAGCGGGTGTCTATGGAGATCACCACGTTGCACTGTAATATTTCTGAAATAGCCCACAACGGACAAACCAAACACTGGCTCTAGATAGGGCCATTCATGTATTCATGTGGGCCAACTTGGCCAAAGCTTACACACTGTTTCTTAAAAAAAAAAAAAAAAAAAGGCAAAACACAGGGTGTATTTCTTCTTAAGCAAATTTCTGAAGAATTTTATTGCAATAAATAGCATCAACAACACATTTGCTGAATGACTAATGATGATAACCGGCAAAAAGGACTGATAAATGTAACACGTGACACAGCAGAATGCCTCCAGGCACTGCAACAGTAACTGCTGAATAAACATTAATATTCCTTTTGTTCTTAACAACCATCTTCTATGAGAGGGAGGGTATCTAAGAATTAACTTGAATTGAATTGAGTTTTGAATCTGAATTATGTTTAATTTCAAACATGTTAATAAAATAATAATTAGAAAAAGTAAATTAAAAAAGTGTGTGTGTGTGTGTGTGTGTGTGTGTGTGTGTGTGTGTCTAATTTTTTTCATGTCTGAAAAGGAGAAGGTAGAAGTCTAAACTTATTTAATCCTATCCCATCTTTTAGATTTAAAATCTATGTATCCATACAGAGTTGACTTTGCTAAAAGATGGAAAGATACTTGACACCAAATCTTAAAAAGAGAGGTGCTTCCCTGCAATTTGTCCAAAAGTACTTTCAAAACAAGTTCAGTCATAGAAACTTTTAAAGATCCCAAAGTCAAGGTGTCGTCAATTAAATGATCAAAATTCTCATGCCTTTATGACCAAGTGGACCCACCCCCACCCCCGCCTTCGGTAGCTCAAAGTTAATAAGAAGTCAGGGGTGGGAGGGTTTTTTTTCCAGCTGGTCAGGGGATTCAGGCCATCAAATTTCCCCTAATTTCTCCGACCATTTTGCTGTTAGCGTCACTTTGCTGGCTTAGTGAGTCGGGGACTACCTCTGCAGCTGCAGGTACTTTTCCCTTCACACTGTTTCAGTGTGTAAAGGCAAGTTCCTGGTAACCCTCTGTATCGTTTTATATAGGAAAGAGAGAAAGTCATATAACCAAAGGGTGCCACTATAATTTACACCACAAGCCACCATGTAGTATGTAGTCATCATCAACAGCTGTGAACATGGAGGCAACTTAAATGAACAAACGTACTTCAGCCAATTTCACATGTTTAACATTAGCCACTCACAATGTAAAGATGAATCAAGGAACAATAGAGCATAAATAGTTGAAAGGACATGAGTGAGACTCTACATGCATAATAGAAGTTTCCTTGGGGGACTGTACATTAGTGAGGTGTTACCAGTTTACATTTATAATCAGTTGCGTTGGGTGATATTAAAACCAAAACCAGCCTTGTCAAATCAGATCAGCATCAGTCCCACATTACGTGTTTGCCTCTCTGTAGGTGTTGTAGTAAACTGAAGATGTGGGCTTATCATTTCTTTACCGCCCTGATATACGTGGGAGAAAAGTCTGCTCTGCCCTTTAAGTGTGTGTAAGAGTGTGTCTGTTTTGACTGTGTGCTTTGTATCAGTATGGATGTACTTTAGTGTGTGGACACAAAAGTAATTTTATAGTCAAATGCAGCTCAACAGTAAAAAAATAAAACTGCTTTATTAAGAATAGTTTAAGTAATAATAACTATACACTTTAGGTGTTTTAGGAGTAGCACTACTGTACTCTTTCAGTGACTGGCAAGTGACTGTATTTTTATTTTTGCACCTTGGTGTTTCTAAAGAAGATGACTCATTGTTGGGTCTGAATTTCAATTGAAGAATAAAACAGAAGCTCACTGTTAAAGTTACAGTATCTTCATTTTATGTGGTTTGCATTAGTAATCAAGTATATTCCAGTGAAATATCCATGATGAATCATGTGTGTCTCAGTCTGTCATCTTAGTGTTGTGTTTTAGTGGGCGATATAGTATTTTTAATCTCCATCATCTGACAATTTATTGTTGTATTTTATTTTATTGAAACTTCATTGTTTAATTAACAACCTTTGTCCTAAGAAAGTGCTCCATGTCTACTCTGTATGTTCATGATACATTTTATGTACCCTGTGCTATAATTTTTACAGCATTTAAAGTGGAAATGTCTATTATAAAGCTTACTAAAGACACGGTTTACCATAAAATCAAAAATATATATTTTTCCTCTTACCTATAGCGCTATTTGTCAATCTGTATTGTTTCAGTGTGAGTTGCTGTGTGTCACAGATATCAGCCGTAGAGATGTTTGGCCTTCTCTCCCATATTTAATGGAACTAGACGGCACATGTGGTGCTGGTGGTGTTTAAATCACAAAAAAACTCAACAGCAATGTCTCTTTCCAGAAATCATGACCCAGTTACTCAAGATAATCCACAGACCTTGTTGTTTGCAGTTTCAAGGAGGGGCTATTTTCTTTCTACCAAACTGCACCTGCCAGCTGTATCAACATTCAGAAGGAAGCGTGCGTCCACTGCTAGCTGACTTTGACCATTTAGCTAGCTAATGTTACAACTCAGTGTAGGAGGACGTCATTAATTTTTAAATCTTGCATTGTCATGAGCTTCTCGTGCAGGAGTATATGCATGTCTCCTTCTGAGCAAAGCTTTCATGATACTCATATGTTTTGGGTTTTTTTGTTTGTTTTTTGATGATGATGATTTGTTTTATTGAACCTAATTCAGCAAAGTTTGAATGCTAATATTAATACGCAGTGACAGCACCATTTTGCAAATGAGCGCATGACATCATCTAAAGCTGTAGTCACTACTTTCAGTGGAAAAGAGGTGGCGACACTGATCACAATGTGTCAGGGTCTTCCTGCAAAAGTTCCTGCAAAGAACAATGACACTCACATCAGCTGTACTCTATGTTTAGCGCCTGATGTGGAAAACCTTTTGTCAATCTTCACTTTGACTGATATAATAAACTTGAGTCTTTACTTTAATATAATGCATGTTTATGACATCAATCTGACATGACCGAAACTCTTGGTACAGCATGTATGCATGCACACAGATTTACCAAAACATTTAAGTAACATTACATTTTATCAGCTTTTTACAGTGTGTCCCCATGCATACAGAATCCCTTACAATAACACCACCATGGAAAAGGCAAAACATGCTGTGCAACCGTTGCTTAAGACTATTTATGTTGGGACAGACAGAGGTCTTTGTCTCATCTTAACCTCCAGATGTCTATAGCCTCCTCTCATAAAATGTGCCAAGTGTGAAGGACTCTGAGGACTGAATACCAAACCAAGACAAGACACAAACCATACATTTCTTTATGTCTGATACATTTCAACTGCTGTGCTAAATAGCAGACGCTAACATGCTAATGTTGTAAACTAAAATTGTGAACATGGTGAAGAAAGAAATCACTCCAGTGTGCTTCAGGTTTCAAAGATTTAAATACTTGGAAAAGCAGCACAAGAGAAATTCCAAGTACCACTTTGCACTGTAGTGCTGCAGGACAGGCCTGGGCCTGCAAAAACACTATTTTACATTCCTTTCATCACTTACTGTACATATTTTAACTCTATGGAGATGACTCCTGTCCTGGCTGCAGACTCTTGATCTTTTGTGTCTATTGAAATGGCATATTTCATGATTTGAGTGCATAATATTGGTCATTAGAGGTGATATTGTGTTTGATAAAGGTCACGGACGTACTCGAGGCACCTATTCAGCCATACCTGGAGTTTAGTAACATAGCAGTAATTCACTGTCGTGTCTTGTCGTTTTTTTCAGATAATAGTGACCTGATAGCCTGTATGGTGGTCAGTAAAGATGGCGGCCAGGCCCAGAGGTTCCTCGCTGTCGATGTGTACCAGATGAGTCTGGTTGAACCAGAAACCAAACGCCTTGGATGGGGTGTAGTCAAGTTTGCGGGCCTTCTGCAAGTAAGAGAAAAGTGCTGTGTTGATGTCTGTGTGTATGAATATTTGTGCTAAAGAGTGAATGAAATGCTCAGTCAATAGAACAATCAATTTATGTTTTTTATTTTTTTATTTTATATTTTAACTACTTCTACTTTCCTCTTCTTGTATACTTTACACATATTTTATTTTTTTCCCTCTTTTCTAGCTCCAATTCATCCACATCAACTTTACTGTTACTGAGTCAAGATCTTATGAATTTACAGAATATTTTATACTATGTCCCATTCCTTTTTTGTCTCAGTTTTCTCAATCCTCCCTCTCACTCCCTCCAAGTTCTTGTTTCTCTTCTTTTTTTCTTTCTCCTCTTAATTTATCAGATGTTGACTTGTTGTTGTGTGAGCCTTTTTTATTCTCTTATACCTGGAGGCATTCTAGAAATCATGACTGAGCATACAGTAACACATTTACGTCATTTCTAGGCATGTTGATGGGTCAAACATGTTAAATCATGCTGTGTCAGTATGGTTTCAGATAAGCTAAAGTGATTTTGCATTTAATTTTTCTAGCGAAGTTCCAAAATATGAATAACAGAGCATACAGTATGCTGTTATGAAACAGACACAGTGGAAGTCTTTTTACAATGTGTTTCCTGATTATTTGAGTCTATATCATATAACATTTCCTTCCTTTTTCTTCTCTGTGAATGTGAACTGCTGTTTTTTGGCCTGAACTTGCAAATCCATCTAACATTAACATTAACATTAGATTTATCTCCCCTTTAAGTCACTTTTTTATCATTTTTGCTTCATGCTACTTTACTCAAATTATTTTCTTGTTTCTGTCTGTCTTTGTTGCACTGTTTTATTCTTATTGTCACTTTTTCATTCCCACTTTCTCCATTTTACTTTTTCTTTACATCTCATTATTTAATCTGTCCAACACTATCTCCCTCCCTCCCTCCCTCCCTCCCTCTCTCAACAGGACATGCAGGTGTCTGGCGTTGAGGACGATAGCAGAGCGCTGAACATCGTCATCCATAAGCCCAGCTCCAATCCCCACGCCAAGCCCCTGCCCATCCTGCAGGCCAACTTCATCTTTGCCGACCACATCCGCTGCATCATCGCCAAGCAGAGGCTGGCCAAGGGTCGCATCCAGGCCAGACGCATGAAGATGCAGAGGATCGCAGGTGAGTAAACAGGAAGTCGTTTAAAGCTTCTGCCTTCGCTTAATAGGTCAAACCCCCTCAGCATTTGTAGTGTGGTTGTTTTTTTTTCACGTACAGGTTGAAAGTTTTTAAGAAGCCACTTTGAAAATACGGTAAAGTGGATTTTAACTGAAATCATGAGATGTCAACCACGAAACAATGAGTTAAAATAAAACTCTTTAAAACAGTAGTACACAGCACCGAAAATATAACAATAGACAATTAAATAAAGTTTATGTTTAAGTTTAACTGCTCCTAACAGATGTTTAGCAGGGCTTCACTGATTCATTAAACATTATTAAAAAAGCGTAATCAAAAGGTCAATTAATTATTAGTCACTTTACTAAATTTAATTGAAGTGAAACTGCTCTCCAACAGAGTTGATAGCTAATTTCTTTAAGAGCTATCATTTCCTTGCTCAGTTCTAATCAATTAGTCCATTTTTAAAAATGACATCCCCCTCCTCCAGTCATTTCTCACTGATGGATTTGCCCATCAGTCACTTGTACTTCCCCTCACGATGTTCTGTAGAATTACACACAAAAGTCATAACAGAAATCAGAAATCTTGCCAATGCAGCAAATTAAAAGAGGATGTGAGTCCTGCCAAAATAGCCTCTGCAGTTACAAAAAGTCTCATTGACTAAACATCCATGCATACAAAAACATTTCCTAGTTACACTGAAACTAGTGAAAAACAAATACAGGGGACACCAGTGAGACACGCTCTTGACTAAGTTTGAATTTAGTCCCCCTCTGTGACGTAAGGTAGACGCTCTTCTCTGTCATTTGACGCCATAAATGTGCTCTTGCTCTCTCTCCTTCCTCCGTATGCAGCTCTGTTGGACCTGCCTGTGCAGCCCAGTGCGACAGAGGTGTTGGGTTTCGGTCAGACATCCAACGCTTCACCCAGCGCTCTGCCTTTCCGGTTCTACGAGCAGTCGAGACGGGCGCCCAACGATCCCACGGCAAATAGATCAGTCTTCGCCTCTGTCGATAAAGTACCAGGTGAAATACAGAAAACCAGAGTCCACACAAACCGTCTACACACTAAGGCCTAAACACGACTTGACAGATCCAGAAACTCATCTTTTCGTGCTTCTTTCTCGGCTTTAAAAGTAAACATAGTAGACACTAAAAAGAAAAATAGCAGAGCGCTTATAATCTAGATCTGAATGATCATACAAACATAAAACAATGGCAGTAAGCTCTCCTGTGATTGACACACTCTAGATACTCATATATTAATCATTATAATAATCAATAATATAGCATCAGGTAATTTAAAATATATTAAGACCTTTCTTTTAGACTCTCAGAGAAAGTTTTCTCTGAAAGTTGCCTTGACCTTCAAGCAAAATAGTGATAGTATCTTAGGTGGAAATAGGTTTTTGATTTGACTCCTGAGAATGCTGCTGAAAACTCCCCTGACCTTGCTGTCATTTATTAAACATGTATTTCCTTTTTATTTTAAATACCATCTGCTGTACTTTTACCTCAGGTTCACTTGTGTATCCTTTTTAGTTCCTGAAAAATCCCTTTTCATGGATTCATACAACCTGCTGCAGTTACTGAGTAGAACATTTTGTTTGTCTCAGTGAAGAAATCTGCTCTTATTTAAAGCTGGGGCAGGCAGAAATCTAGAAAAGGCACCAAAAAAGGCCAAATTTTACAATACTCTCCTTCAGGTCTCCCCTCTCTGTCCTAAGCCCCTCCCACCAGACAATTCTCATGCATTGATTTATTTAATCTTATTTCAGTGTAGAGTTTTCTCTCTGTTTATCAGACCACAAATAAGTGAAGAACTAGCAAGTTACCCACCCTGGCTCCCTCTGCCTTTCTCCCTGCCACTGTGGGCTTCTTAGCCAGGAGGAGAGGGGGCAGCAGTTCTGGTTACTGGTCTTCAGTTGGCAGCTGAAGTGGCTCAAATTTGGCCTGTGGAATCCCCCCAGTGCTGGGTGTTACAGCAGGCTGGTGACCAACAACAGCACAAGTTCGCACCTGTAGCGACAGCAACAGAGAGTTTGCTGATCCGTCGGTTAGTCAGGTTTTTCTGGACCGTTGATTTTTCTGCCAGTAACTTTGGGTCCGTCTCAGCAGCTGCTGCCCACTCTCCTCTCGATGTGGTGGTCTGTAGCAGTGAGGAGTGAATTGGAAGTGTCATGCTACACAAACTTAAAATTGAAGCAGCAGGCGTAAGTCTTTGGCCCCAGTTAGGAGAAGGCTAAACTAATATTAGCATTCTCTCTCCATCTCTGAAATGCTTTGCCAATATTGACACCTGTTTTGTTTCGTGTATTGTAAGGCTCTCTTTTAGACTCTTGAAAAGTCCGTCTTCCTTTTTTGGGTTGATTTACACAGCGTGGGCAGTTGTTGGCAAAGTTGGAATAGCAACTTCTTTGTGGGATTCCCCGCCATTTAATCTGAGGGGACACGCAAGCACATCTGTGATTGGCCAAACTCTCTTTTTACAGCCCTGATTTCCCAATGTCGGGAAACAGAACCAAGAGGAGATGCAGAGTTCTAGTTTTCTCTTAGTCTACTTGAATTAAAATGTGCTTAAAGATTATTTGGGGATTTTTGTCCAAAGATGGGAAGATAAAACTGTCTGCCCCAGCTTTAACACGTGCAGGTCCTGGAAAAAAAGTGATAGCAGGCTTGTATTTGAGTCATTCATTTAGGTCCACATGTTTTCACATGTTTTTTTCTGATTAGTACTTAACTGCTGTATCTTTTGGGTGAACTGCAGTGGTTTGTAGTTCATATTTCTCTCAGAATATGAAAACACACATAGGCATACATGTGCATGTAAGCAAAAAAACTGCACCTGACACATAAGTCTCTTACTGAAGGTACATGTTGTGTATGTGTGTGTATATATGCTGTGTACCACACAATAATTCAGACTCAACTTGAGTCATTAGAGCGAGATATGGTCAGATGAAATAATTTACCAGCCATGGTAACACATGACTGTATGTCTGTGCGTGTGTGTCTATGTTCATGTGCGCCGTCTCCAGGTTTTGCAGTGGCTCACTGTGTGTCTCAGCACAGTCCATCGCCCCTCTCCTCCCCCTCGCCTCCCTCCAGTGGGAGTGGGAGCACAGGAAGATGTGACTCTGTTACTGCAAGCACTATTTCAGCTCAGAGCCCCACAGGTAGCTCACACACAGTACATCAACACCCCCTAAATGCATAAATACACACATAAAGACGCACATATGCTACATTATAAGGCACAGAATCTGGACTGTGATGTAAATCAATCTTTTTGGTAAAGAGAAATTTTACTGGCAAAGAATAACTAACATACCTCGTAGCTAGACTGGAGCACTGAGGTGTGGTCAACGCAGTATATCTGCACACAGCACACACATACCTCCTTGACACGTATCTAGGGTATAGGGTGTAACTGTGGTACAGTTACATATGCACACAAGACAAAAACCACATTAGTTTGCAGTATTGTCAGTTGAGCCGTTAGTATATAAGAACTCTTGGGGTCATACACAATATGTTACTAAGTTTGTTGTTTGCTGTAATTATGTATCCACCCTTCAGAGTACCTGTTAAACTGGTTTACAGAGTTGCAGCAAACATAAGTAAATTCCTGCTATAAGTAATTCAGGGCGTATGTTTCCAAAGCTTTGTTGCTCACTTTCACCTGAACTCACCTCAGCTGAATACTGGAGCAGGTGAGCGTTACGTTACACTGAGTGCAGTGAGAGTTTAGGAAGGTTAAGTACTCTGGTTAGGTTGATTCTAGCTGTTTATTCACCATTTGAGTTTTCACATCAATAGTGTTTCATCTCATACAAGCGTTTCATACGTTCAGACTCCGCTCTTTTGGTACTGAGTCTATGTTTACAGTTTAAGGTTGTCAAAGGTATCAAAACTTTGGTACTTTTTCAATAACACACTTTGAAAACTTTGCAATTTTAGTTAAAGTTATTTTAAAAAAAAAACAGCTCTTCAATCAGATTTACAACTCAAGGCTGCACAGATGAAACGAGGAAGAAAATCAACTGGTCCTCAAGCATGTCCAGCAACGAACCTACCACGTGACTGGAGGTGTGTGTTCAGTGACATTTTCTGTACCAGCACAGACGAAAAAAAGTCCAAGTTCGTGTGCATAGGAGTTTTCTTTCTTTTTGCTGTGATACTGAAAGACATATAGAATATTGTTTTTTTTTCTTAAAGTATTGCATAGCGTGGCAACGTCGGTATAGACAGTAAGTGTTTCTTATAACTGTAGCTAATATTACCAAATGTAAACAGCACATCTTAAAAAAGCTTTATTTAATGACTAAAACAATTCCAGTACGAGGGTGCATTTGTGGAAACAAGCCAGTGTTTTCAGATATTGTTGCACAAGTAAATCAGTCTAGCTAATTACATTCACTCAGTTTACAACTCATAGGCCCAGAAATGCAGAGACCTCCAGAGTTACATTCCCTAAGAAAACTGTAATACATCATACAGTGTTTTTTCCATTTTTCTACATCTGACGGTGATAATTGTAAAAACAGTTTTGTTGTCTTTCATCTTGCATTCTTAAACTTGTACAATGTAAGTATGGTAACATAGTAGTTTACATTGTAGTGCTGCACATAGCTTATTTTGTAGGTAGTGTTTCTTCCGCTACTTATAATTACATTCCTGTGTTCTGTGTCCATCCGGTACCTCTTCTTTCTTTTTAAAGCTGTTCTGCACTAATGTTCAACACGTGAAACCAACCCAACATTGTAAGAATGAAAACAAAAGGAGGTGCCTGGTGAACACACTGTGCTGTGTTACTTCTTATATGCATAGATCTATGTAGTTACTACATGTAGTTACTCCCGTGTGTGTCGATGTTGCCATGTTCAAATCCTAAGGGTGTTCGGTATCCCCCTGGTTACAAAGTTATCATGAGGTTTTTAAAGTCTCTGCTGGGTTCAGCAAATATTGTGAAATTTCACTAGTTGGAGATATTTCATAATATTCTTGTTGAACTTTATGATATAATAATTGTAAGCTACACTGTTTACCTTTTTAGATGATCTTTATTCAGAAAATGAACGTTAACAAGCAGGACAGACATTTTTTTAAGGCTTTCTTAAAGAAAAGCCACATAGTTTCATGTCTTCCACCATGCCTCACGCTCTTCCTCACTCTTCTCTAGATGATGGTACATTTCTGGAGCACACCCCGCCCTCCTCCTCAGGTGGAGAAGGGGAAGGAGGAGGTGGAGAAGTAACACTAGTGTCCTCTACTCCCTCGGCCCCAGTCACAGCCTTGGCCCCGAGCCTCACCCCAGCGTCCCAGCCCACCATCTCCCTCCTCACCGACAACAGCGCAGACACCCTCAGCGTGGAGTCGCTCACACTGCTGCCCCCCGCAGACTCACCGCACCTGCACCCCTGCACCAGCCACATTCCCACAATACACTCCCTCCAGAGACCAGACGCCTCCATCGCAGAAGAGGAGGAGGAGGAGGAGGATGGTGGCGAAGAGAAAGAAGACGAAGAGGGGTCGCCGACAGATGAGACAGAGACTGATGCAACGGTGAAAGAGGAAACCACAACAACAGAATTGGTCACTCCCACTGATGAAGCACTGGAGAGACCAGAGGGAGAAAACGAGCATGAAGGTGAAGACACGTATAAAGATCATGTAGAGAACACAGACGCCACAGAGACACGCACTGAAACGCCAGAGTCACCTGAACTGGATTAAGCAACATACACACAGTCACGTTCATGCACTTAAACATGTCTCTCGCGCACTAAGAGGACAGTGAGGTGTGATAGTTAAACTATCCGGTTTGACCGCAGTATATTTTCGTGTCGCTACCTGTAGATAGTGTGTGATGCGAATAGTCATAAGAGGATTTTGGAAGCATCTCAGCATTTGTGTTTGCACATGAAGAAAGACTCTTTTTACTCAGAGAGGATGAGACAGCGAACTCGAGGAAGGCGTAAAGCACATTTGATTTTCTGTGCACCTGAGCGTGTCCAATCGTGTTTTTAGCAAGCGCGTGTAAAGGCGCACAACCAGCAACGTTTTTTACTCATTCTGATCGATTGTTTGTCAGCTCAAAGACACACGCATACGCCACATGCTGCTGCTGTGAGCCGTTTAGACCTGCTCTATTTTTCTGTCTTACGTTCACCACTAATGTTTTAGGTGGTGGTCACTTCTATGCTAACACACACACACACACACACACACACACACACACACACACACACGTGCTTTACATACAGTCAGCTGCACTTGCCTTTTTGCCGCTGCATGTCAGACCCGATAGCAGTTACTGCCACCTAGAACTGCCATTGGGTGTGTTTGAATGATTCAGCCACCTTGGTTGTGTGTGTGTTTTCTACATTTTGTTTAGCTGGTATTGTAAAGTAATGATCCGTTCATTTCCCATAGACTGATTGGTGTCTATTGTAGAAAATGTGTTAAATCATCTTCAGCATCTTCAGCATCTTCAGCGAGGAGGGAGCAGGTCTGTAAGCATTCATTTGGTGTTAATGTTACGTTGTAGCACATACTTTTTTTTTAAAGGGACGGTTCAACCAGAACTCAAAAATACATATTTTTCATTTCACCTGTCTTGTTATTTATCAATCTAGATTGTTTGGTTGTGAGTTGCTGGTGTAAGAGCCCACAGAGATGTCTGCCTTCTCTCCAATATAATGGAAGTAGACAGCACTGAGATTGTGGTGTCCTTTTCCAGAAGGTCCAGTTAATTGAGATAATTCACAGAGCTTCTGAACAGTTTCAGTAGGAACTATTTTCTTTCTAAATTGACAAATAGCACTCCAGCTAAGAAGGAAAACATGTATTTTTGATTTGTGGGTGAACTGTCCCCTAAAGTGTATGTCCCCTGCAAGTAAACTTTTGGACTAATTCATCTTGAGGTGCAAGATGAGCTGTGTGTGAAAGCAGCTTTTTGATTGTCATCACAGTTGGTTTCCATCATTGCGATCGTTGAGCTTGTGGCCTGACAGGTCAGTGTGGGTTGCTTGAGTGCAGTTTAACAAAGCATTTCTGTCAGATATGCAACAATAATCAACAAACTTTGACCTCGTTGAGTTTTATTTATAGCTTCAATTCTCGGTCACTAACTGACCTCCCATATCCATGCCGTAGTTTAAAGCCAGCAGGGATTAGATAATGTGTGTTTATTCACAGAGCAGATTCACAGATAAGCAACCTGACTGACAGAATAATTGTTTTGAAAGACCTGAATGGAGCTGAATGAGTGGTGCAGGTTATACATAATGGATAGCAGTTCACTGAGTAGCAGTTAATAATTCACTTTGTTCATGCAGACATTCATTCACTCTCTTCTTGAAGCATTTCAGCCTGTAGCAACACAGGCGAACTCCTGTTTTTCTCTTTGAAAAGTTGAGTATTGTTTGATATATTTAGGACGATAGATTCAGAGTTACTTTGCTTGATTAACTGACAGCCTCATAGGGTGACATAGAGCTGATAGATAGAAGTGGTGTTAGCGTGCCAACTTTTAAAGAGTCATGAGACACCGTTTGAAATATGATCCGCGTCTTCAGGTCTGCACACTGCCACAGCAACACTGGGTTGAATGTATCTGCCGGTTGCCCCTCAGGCACTGACCAGAGCTCAGTTTAACCCTCCATGTATCTGGATTAACACAGACAGAGTACATCCTGTCTGTAATGAGATTTAATGTCTGTCAAAACAGAAAGATGTCCAAAAATTAAAAAAATCCCCCATTCATCTTCTTGTACAGCATAAAATCTAGATTCTCAAGGAAAGGCAAAAAACTTAAAGCACCTAATGTTTAGTAGGGTCGGTTTAAAAAATTATGACACCAGTACCAATACCAGTGTCCTTAAAGAGACACTGCACCAGTGAAGTACTTCATTCATACTCATAATGTGAATGGAGTGGTTTATCTATACTTTTGAACATTTTGGTGGCATCTTGAAATGCTGGACTGCCCTTTCTGTCTTTCAGTATTAGGACCGGAAATCGTTTAAAAGATGATGATACCAATACAAGTACCCTTAGTGATACCAAAACCAAAAGCTTATTTAATTCGATACCTTTACTTTCAAACACTTTGTTGGAATCTCAGCGCCCTGAATGCAAACTCCAAAACACAGCGCTGGACTTTACTATACTGCACATTGTGTGGGTTGTAACCACTGTGGTCTAATCACGTGTCGCATTGAAATGTACAACGCTTGCTGTGATTGGCTGCAAGCAAAAGCAAGAATATTTTTTTCTCAATTTGGGAAAAAGAGGATAAATGCAAGTATTTTTTGTCTGGAGAAATTTTGATACTACTTCTTGGTACTAGGTTATTTTGCTAAATACCTAATGATATCAAGTACCCATACCCAGCCCTAGTGTTTAGATTTTATTGTTGGTTGCGTTAAAAGCGAGGAAATTTACAAATAATAACCTCAAAACCCAAAAGCAAGTTTTGGTACTGACATGAACTAACATGAAGGGGCTTTTAACACGGCAACGGTTCCTGCATGAAATATTAAATGCAAACACAAACTTTTGAAGCAGGGTTCCAAAGTGTAATCTTTCGGAAACGTAACCTCTTCTGTTGCGGTGTAAATGGCAATGCGCGGATCCTGTGAGAACGCTGACGTCACGGCCGCACTTCCTGCATGCATTTATGGTTTACCATGACAAAGTTGCACCGTCAACTACTGGCCTGGTTGTTTTTGCGGATCTGCGTACATGAGGGTCATTCTCTCAATGTTATGAGCGAGGATATTTTCAAAACGCAAAGGAAAGACTTTTTTAATTTTTAGTTGGGGCGTTCTCGTCTGAATGTGGGCTATGTGCTGCTCTGAGGTCAGTGTCGAGGGGGCGAACCCCTCCTTTAATCAGCTGAACAAAGCTTTACTACTGCAATAATCTTAAGAGCTAACCAATGAGAGATGAATGTAACAGACAAATTATCTCTCCAAACTGCAGTGTTATTGATCATGTTGAATGGGATCCGTGTGTTTTATCCTTAATTCATGATTTATGACTCTATTTGTAAATCTTAGGAACAAAAGCAGGATTCTGTAGAACATATTTTCTCATTATCTCCTCAGCATTTTTAATTATTAACTTCAGCCCTCCCTATTTTCTCTTTCTTTTTTGTGCCATTAACTTACAGCTCAAGTCTTAATGCTCAACCACTTTTATTTGTAACTGTACAGTCATCGAGTTTGTAAAGGAGAAATTCAGAGCAATACTCTTTTGTTTTTGTCTCTTTCCATCTTGCTACTGTAAATAGCAGAAGAATGATAGTGATGATCACTGGCGTGCTGAAGAGGCTTGGCACAGTTTGTAGAGCTGCTTCTGATGGGTTGACTGAACACGCCGCCATGTTGAAAGACAACGCGGCAGCAGGTCAACCATCGGCAACCTCTATCCAAACGTCATGACACGCTTCCGTTACTCTCTGATTGTAGTGTGCGTGTATGTAACATGTTTGTATGCTCTGTAAATGCTTTTTTGCTTTTAAACCTGTAATTATTGTTAATGAACTGAAACAGAGGAATAAATAAAGAACTGCAATAAATTATTCTACTTAACAACAGTGAGGCCGCTGTTTAAATGTTGTGTTTGCAGGCAGACGAGGGTTTGTTTCGTTTTTCCGCTCTTGCTTGTGATTTTTTTTTTTCCACCCTCTTCTTCACAGAATCAACTCCAGTAGTAACAGGAGGTTCTCCTCAGTGTTTGAGCAAGAAAACCACAGGAAATATTAGAAAAGAACTGTCAACCCAAGAAACACACTCACACACACCCTTACTACATTACTGTGTGAGAGAGCTTTAACTGGTGTTTTTCATGGCCGTATTAACTCAAAACCCCTGACCTACACTGATAAAGGTAGACGATAAAGATAAACACTGCAGTTCCACACACTGTTGTGTGAAAACCTGAATTCATATTTGTGTTTTTCTGCGAGAGAGAGAGACTGACGTGTTACCTTTACACTTTCCACCTTTGTTGCTGCGGCTGCTGCAGGAGCCCTCAGTCGTCTTGTGGTCTGTATGTGTTGCTTTTATCGCGGTTCTTGCTTCAGGGAAGTCTGGTTACATGTGCGTAAACATGTGAATGAGTTCCTGGTACTGCAACCATACTAGTGTGTGTATGCATGTGTTTTTTTTCTCTGTTCTAAACCACACATGCAGCGTTAAGCTGAAGTTCTGACTGTAGAGATCTTACACAGATTTGAATATCTAGGATGCTTTTAAGTTTGCATGACCTCCGAGTTAAAACTAGATGGTTCTTTACAGATGCTGGTTCTGGGTATTAACCATTAAGCAAAGATTAATAACGTGTATATCTTATTTTGTGGTTTTTCTCCAATATGCCATAGTCCTCCTTGCGTCTCATTCGTTAGTTCAGTCACGTGTGTCTTAGAAACAAGGAAGTGTTGTTTTAGTGAGAGGGGAGAACAGTAAAGTGCTGCTTAAAGTATCTGTCTTAAGCACAACATATCAAGCCCTCACAATACACACTTTTAACAGCCTTGACCTGTTTTTTTAAAGTCACACCAAGCTAGCCCATTATTCGACCCAATTCTTTCTACCCTTCTGTCTACATGTTGGCTCTATTTTATGTCATTTATAGTAAATAACCCTGCAACTGGCTGTGCCCCTTTATTTTCTACACCTACAGCTGTGGGTCATTTGTGAGAGTTTTGAGATACAAGTTTATGAATTCTTGGAGTCATGATCTAGCAGCTGTTAAGAGGAACTACTGTATTACGCTGTATTACACATCCCAAGTGGACTTTTTTTGGAGTTTGTCCAAACATTACCCTGTTGTGTGATTAACATCAGTTCCTCATGATAGCATAAATTCTAAGATATCCCATTAACAAGAACTGGTGAGTTAAAAATCCAGTGAAGAGGCGTAAAGAAACAAAGGAAATTGGTGACTAATGTCAGACTTCAGGGAATTTGGTTTTTATATCTTTTCTCAGTGACAACTCAGGAATTTGTGTTTGGTTTATAGAAGAAAAAAAAAACAAACCAAGATCACTGAGGCAGCCAGATTGTATGACTATATAAAAGCTAACGACCTTCATTCTTATCAACGATGAATATCAAGCTCATTTTTGAAAGAACATCCCTGCTATTCTTTCTCATTGTGTCTTCTGCCTTTTGTGTGGACCTTTGTCTGGGTGTCGGTTTTTAATTGATTTCTCGAGAAGGGTGTGTGTGTGTGTGTGTGTGTGTGTGTGTGTTTGTTTAAAGGACATGAAACTCCGAGCGGAGGATTCCATAGAAATCAGCTGATAAGCTCACCGTCACAGAACACCTCACTTCACCTTTCACTTCTCAAAATAGTCGGGAATGTCCTGAAAACTGTGTAGCTATGAATGAAACTGCTACGTATGATTCAATCGCTGAACCGCAATAACAGACGCACACACAGTTTGAGTTTAAATCTGTGATCTCTTTTTCTACGTAAAGCCTCAAAAGTTAGGATTGGTCACACATACACACTATAAGAGTTAAGATATTACAATCAACGCTTATATCACTGACTCATCTTCCACTGTGGTGTGTCTTTGTATGTGTACATGTTCCACCCCTGCAGCCTCTTCCTCAACCTGAGATAATTATATCCTCAAACTAGTCAGGCTTTACTTGAATTAAGATGTGAGTATTATATTCAGTATGACTCAACGTGTGTGTGTTTGTGTGTGTGTGTGTGTGTGTGTGTGTGTGTGTGTGTGTGTGTGTGTGTGTGTGGCAGCAGTTGTCTAGACCCAAGAGATTAAAAAAAAAAAAAAAAAAATCCCCGAAAAGATCACACAGCCTGATGGTAAGGTTTGGTTTGAGCGTTGGAGTTCTGGTTTGGTATGAGGAAGAGGTTGGAGGTTAGTTAAAGTTACAACCAAATTAGAAATGAAAAGTGAGCCACAATGTCTGAAAAGGTGACACACACTCTCACAAATGTCATGAAACTGCAAAATATGAGTAAATGATTCTGCTTTCTATAAAAAATGCCAGTCATAATGTTCATGTTGTCTGTCTACATCTAGTTTGTGTTCCCATACATTCTCTTTTTAATTTTTACTATTAAACGTTGGCACCAAATTAACCAAACTAAAAGAATACTTTGAAAATGTGGGAAATTTGCTTTCTTGCTGAAAGACAGACAAGAAGATACCCTCATGTTTGTGTCGTAAATATTTTGAATAGCAGGTTAGCTTAGCTTAAAGAGCTAGCCTAGTCTAATTCTTGGCAAGAAAAGGGAAAATTACTTTTCCCAACCTGTATATTAATAACCATAAAACAAACCCTGCAAATAATAAAGCAGGCTGTGGAGTGCTCTGTGAAGATATTTTTCTGTACGGTGATGTAGAAGTTGTCGTCGACTTGGTTCCCTCCTTTAAAGTCCTATAGGATTTTTCCATTGGATTTTAGATGATAGCCGAAAATACGTTCTGTGGCAAGCTAACATTTCTGATTATTTACTTGATGAATGGGGTATTAAGTGATGGATTTTATGCCATAGAAAACAATCTGAAAGTCTCTTCAGTTTGTGTTAACCACAGAACTTGCACCTAACCAAAAACCCAGTCAAAAACCCCACTGACTTCAAGACAGAGAACCAGAGTTTCTAAAATGCTAATTTATTTCTGGGTTTTAGGACTAATTCCTGGGCTACCCCCCTCAAGGTGACATTTTTAAGATATCATTTCTTGAAAAAGACTTCAGTGTCTTCCCTCAAGTGTTAGGCTGATTGATAGAAATTGATAGAAAGCACCTACGGGCATCATGAAATGTTTGGCAATGGGAGGGAAACCTGTCAGAAAGGGAAAAAAAAACACACTGGTGTTATTCTTGAAACAATGTCGAGAAGTTTTGTCATTGTTGTTTCGCAGTCTGATAATATTTTCACAACCTGGATACTCGTCATTTCACATTTTACAATCGGTTTGTGTTAAAGTTAAACTCTGGGTTTGGACAAAGAGACGGTTTCACCAATTTTCTGCTGCAATTTCCCAACAGTTTGGATGAATGCAAGAGCCCTTTGTTAGAATGTGTAAAGGGTGTTCCTATTTAATCACCACTGTGTTTCACATGCTGTTCCCATTTAACCATGGCATTATTTCTCAAGACTAGACTAGTCTTAAGAAAAGCCTGTGTAACGTCATCCATATAGTGTTTGCAGTTTGTCTGTCAAACACGCAGTATGAGTCATGCATTCAAACCAGGTATACCCACCTGTTTCAGAGTTGCCACACCCACTATGAATGGGTGACATGTCAGTCAGTATAAATAACTTTAATATGCAAATTCATCTTCTAATCTCTGTGTGCATTAGCCAGACATAGTATTTTGACTTTCTTTTAACCTTTCACCTGCTTTCTTCTGTTACTTTTATTCCACTCTGCTTCTTTAAAAGTGTTTTGAATGATTGCTGCATATAAAGTGTTTATCATAACTCTAGACTGAAACATGAACAGTTACTCTAATCCTAATCTTGATCTAACATGCCTCTATAAACCACGAATACCCTGCCTAAATTTCCCACTTCCTCTTGAGGAAATGTTGTGCACTGGGTCCTCATTAAAAGTACAACACACACACACACACAATCACACACTTCATTATGTGTCACCTTTGCCCGTTTCTGGTAAGTGTGTGTGTCTAAGCGTAACAGTCCATTTTCTACCAATGTTGCCCCGCCCACCTGTCACTTTATCCTACACAGATGAATCACTGTGGTGACGCTACTGTACGCCACCGTGTCACACTTCCTGTCTGTCTGTCTGTCCCATTGTCTGTAAAATAGCATGGACAAAGTGTGTTATTGTAACTTTGTATCTGTCCAGGGGGGAAAAAAAGTGAAAAAATAACTAAAAATTCAGCAAAGTTAGTTTAAATATGTTTTATTTCAAATACATTAAAAAATATAAAAATATTCATATATATCAATATCAGTTAAGACAAATTTAATATCTGCCTGGCAGAAGTGGTTGAATCAGAGGTGAGCTGCCTCTACTTACAGTACAACTTAACACCAGACCTTGTGACTCCAACACTCTTTGACGTCCTCTACAGTATCTTATCTGCATGCGAGCAGATTTTAAGAAGACATCAAGTGGTATTTGAGCCATCGATGCTGGCAAACATTCATTTGTTATGTAAACATTCAACATTAGAGTATTAAAGTCTGCTACAGAAGTAAATCCTATTGGTACCACAGCCTGGGATGGTTTCGGCCTCCAACAAGTCCACTCTGTTGATGCTCTAAAAGTCCTTCCACAATCCATTTTTAAATACTTTTGGGCCTCTTTAGGCCACAAACAGTCAACTACAGCCAACCCCATCAGTTCTTTTATCTCTGTAAAAGCTCCATTACGTCTGTAGACTTCTCTTAATGCAGCGTTTTCCAAGTTTTCGTGCAACCTCAAGACCAGAAGGCGCTCTGTGCGTGTGAAAGTTGAGTCTCTGGAGGTTCTGTATGTTGAAATGTCACTCCCAGTCCAGCCAGCCTGTGCTTTACTGTGGCGAAAATGTCTCTTCTGGAACATTTTGCCGCAACATGGCGATGCAGTCTTAACTTCCATCACTTGATGGACAGACTTTACCAAACAGTCTTGTTTACCATCACTTGGTAAAAGCTGCCGTCTTGAAAGTAAAAATAATACTATCAGAACTTTACACTGCAAGCTAGTCATAGTTTGTAAGGGAACTCCAACAGGAAGTCTTGCACAACATGAGTAATCTGCAGCTTTGGCACCTGGCTTTCTCCGCCACACAGCTCCATGATGCGCTTTCTGCACAACTCTTGCAGCGTCGGCTCCCATTTCCTGTACGGGATGCTGAGGCTCTTCTTGGGAGAGTTGACGTAATGCTCCAAGAGGGCGAAGAGCGTCGGGAAGGATCGCTCGTTGCCCGCCAGTGAGAACTTTTGCCGCTTGTAGTCGATGCGCACGCTGACCGGCCCACTCTTGCCGTGGTAGGACAGCGTGAAGAAGACGTCTTTTTGGCGGCTGTCACGGATGAGGAAGCTGCCCAGAGGAGCGTCTCGTAGCATGCGATGGGCGTCCTCAACTCCCAGCGGGCCCCAGTAGAAGCCGCTGCGCTCGAGCTTGGCTGCAGTGTCTGTGATGATCTTGCAGTCCTCTTTGCAGGAGAAGGTGGGGAAGTGGGTCAGATACACAGAGGGGACGGACACAGATCTTGGGTTTGGATCTGGAGCGGCTCGATGCTGAAGCTGATCTGACTCTGTGCGGCGAGGGCTGGCCAACGATGACGATGAGGACAAGGAAGATGATGAGGACGATGATGAGGATGATGATGAGGATGACGAGGACGACAAGGATGACGAACTTGACAACTGGATCTTGTCACTGCCTTCCACCGTGCTGTCGGCTACCATCCTACAGGGGAGAGCGGCCCCAGACCCTCTCCCATCTCTAACCACCACACTGACATCCTGCCAGAGACAAGAAAGAAGAAATTATTATCTATGTAAACAAATTACATTTTTCAAAGTCAGTTGCCACAGACTGCGGCCGTGAACTTTGTCACTCACATCAACAACACACAACCTTTAGGAGATGCTATGTAAGGTCCTAATACTCTATATGGACCTCTGTGTGTGTGTGTATGTGTGTGTGGGTGGGGGGGTGGCGGGGTGACACATAACTCAGTCTCTTTGACTGTAGGTTAGAAAGAATTTCAAGTTTCCATGGAGCGCCACAGACTTTGATGTGAGTGGAATCTGCGGTCAGGCCCGAATACAGTCAGCTATGATGTCAGCCACAGTTAGGTTAGTGTACACTGGCTGCACGCGCACACACACACACACACAGTTTATAGCAGCAATTTTTCTTTATAGCTTCTGCTTTGATGACTGAAACACCATTTTTTTTTCAAACAGATTACAAAAGACAAAAAATAGTTATCTCTTACACAGTCAAATTAAAATATGTGTGAACCTACTAAAGTTAGTCCAGACTGCCTTACAATTTTAAGTTGACTGAACTTGAGTTGTTATTTTGTTGTTATTCAAAACAAACTTTTCTAGTCAAATAAACTTCAATTGTACTTAAATCTTTCTGTTTACCTTAATTCTTTATTTTATGTTATAAAATGACTTAACTACAACTGAATTAAGATCAAGTCTATTTTATTTAAGTTTATTTTTAAATGTATTTGTTTTTAATCATTTCAAAAGTACTCAAGTTCAGTCAGCTTAAATGTTTAAAGCTAACTATTTTAAGCATACATGCATACATGAGTTTCTAATGACATAAATGGTTTGAAATATCAAAATGAACTGATGTGATGAAGTGATGACCATCTGCAGATACTCATCCGATAAGTACTCAAGACAGTTTGTACCCAAATCTTATCACATTTCAACATGTCTATCCTGTGTGTGCTTCACCTTCTCCCATTGTGAATTACCTAAAACTTGTGCCACGAGTTAATGAAAAATAGCTTCACATTCCAGGAAAAGGTAATGACTAACAGGTGCTGACCTGTGTTGTAATTTTGGGAAACTTAGGTTCCAACGCCAGGCTATCACAAACAGATGTTTGAACCATAAAAATGGATCAAATTCAAAATATAATCATATTTATTTTTTTTTTAAAAATCTATTTATATTTAGAGCGAGTGTTTCTTTGATAGTGTGCCTGTTTTATTGACTGCATCGCCACATGCAGTTTAATTGTCCACAGCGAGCTGATGTTGAACATCTGGGCAGATCAAACAGGAGGAAGACTGAAACTCCACAGCGCGTTTTTGCACCAAAAAAGTCCGTGTAGCCACAGTTAAACATTTGAATCCATTATTTTTTCCATTGCACAAGCGCAGAAATGGGCAGCCATGACTGTTGCATAGCATCATTTTTCACCTCAAATACACACAAAAGAGCATAACTCCAGTTTGTATAGTCTTACCGTTTTGTTCTAACAACAGCGGCTGTTTAAAGATCCCTTTGTCTGTATTTCCAAAGTGCAAACTGCGTTGAAATCAGTAAATATCCTGCAGGTAATCCGTGCCGCAGCGCGGTGTTGGACGGCAACGTTGCATTTGACAGCTCGGGAAAGACTCAGAGTCGAGCTGCTGGCCGTGATTTCCAGCCGTCAGGTCGTTGTCTGCTGTGTGTTTGCGCTGGTATGGTGCTTATTTCTCGTGTCTTTATAAAGCTCCTTTGCTCCGCCCTTGTTCATGTCCTTTCTGTCAGAGAGGACCGGCTTACAGGCAGACAGCCAGTTTCTGAGAAGCGAAAGTGAAACTCGTTCAGTTCTTTTCAACGCAGCTATTATTATTAAAGGATTTCGAATAAACCGCAAAGCCACATGATAGCAGGACGTTTACAGAAAGACAGGTGACATATCCGAGTAATGACAGCTGCCATTACATATGCTTCGAGTCTTTTAAAAAAAATTTTACGAGGATTTTCTCTCTCTCTCTCTTTCTCTGTATGCCTTTGATAAGATCTATTTTATTGAGTCATGACAGATGCATTGTTGTAATTCAGGCAATTAAACATGCAAAAGTCAAAAGTCATTTCAAAAGAGCACAGGGTGTGCTCAGTATATTCTGTGGGATGGCCCTGTCTGAAACGTTTTGCATATCTAATGACATATCAAGTTAAAAGTCTTTCATGTCTGGTTTTGGCTTTAGTCTCAGTTGACATTTCAAACAGATCTTGCAGAAGTTCCCGAAAAAATTAGAAACATCAAGTGCTTTAAAAAAAAAAAAAAAAAAAAAAAAAAAAAAAAGATAAGCACGGAAAATGATCTTTGTAGTCAGATAGCATACATGTGTGATCATAGGTGAACATTTTTGTGGCATTGATGGATTATTGCAAAAACTAAACTAACATGTGTGACCAGAAAGAGATTCAAAATGACTACTAACAGACACAAAACAGCACAAAGAGATGCAAAACAGCTGCAAAGAGACTCGCAACAACTACAAAAAGGGGCAAAACAACCAGAAAGAGACTCAAAATGACCACAAAGACACACAAAAAGACCATAAATAAACACAAAACAACAACAAAGAGATGCAAAACAGCTTAAAAGAAACATAGAGACTCACTACAATAACATAAAGGGGCAAAACGACCACAACAAAACATGAACCGGCTACAAAGAGACACAAAACAACTACAAAGAAATGTTAAACAGCTGCAAAGAGACTCACAACAACTACCAAAATGGACAAAACAGTCACAAAATGATTAAAAATGACTACAGAGAGACTCAAAATGAGCACAAAATAGCATAAAATGACTGCAAAGACACACAAAAAGAACATGAGACAGAACACTTACAAAGAAATATAAAACACCAGCTATGAGACACACAGAGACTGACAACAACTACAAAAGGGGCAAAATAATCACAAAGAGACACAAAATGACCACAAACTGATGCGAAACAGCTGCAAAGAGACTGATAACATACAAAAAGTGGTTAAGCAACTGTAAAATCTCCATGTTTTACTCCTATGTAGGAGAGTTGGGGGGGGTTTCATGTCTGTGCCCGGAGGCCCATTGTGTCTCGTAATCCACTCATGTTTGGCAGAGGGGGGACACAGGACATGTCCCCCTCAATATTTAGAATATGTTCAGCAGTTAGGATTACAAAAAAGCAGTAGTGAACAGCTGACTAGAGCCATGTGGGGAACCAAATCTGGCCTCTTCTGGACTTCTTCATTTGTTGTCAATAGCTCTTCTGCAGAAAATGTGTCACGTGGCCCTCACTTTTGGGCTAATTCATCTCAGAAATGCTCATGTTGTGACATCCTGGCAATCATTTAATTGTTTTGTCTTTCAACATTAAGCCACATCAGGCTGATTCTACTGTGAGTCCTTGTGTGTGTGTGTGTGTGTGTGTGTGTGTGTGTGTGTGTGTGTGTGTGTGTGTGTGTGTGTGTGTGTGTGTGTGTGTGTGACACATGATAGGTAGTATCCCTCTTTAGCTGTGGTTAAATGGTGGCTGTTTCATGACCAGTGAAACTCGGAGGTGTGTTGTTTCTGAGTAAGTGCCGACTGTTTCACATGAAGCCACATCACTCTGTGCCCCAATTTATAATTACATAATTAGAAGTAAGTACCAAAATGACAGCAGAAAAACTTTAAATTGAAGATGGACATTTTTGAAATCTCACCTTAACATTATTCTGAGAGATTCTTTGCTTTTGTTAGCCTGCTGTGTTGTTTATGCAGATGATTGTAAGTGACTTCATGACTTTTTCATACCAAATGATTCATGTATTGGGCATTTAGCTTACACGATAATTCTATATATAGCTGCACTAATATGCACAAATAAATGTGGGCATGATAGGTTGAGTGGTGTTTTTAGAGAGTCAGATGAACTAAGCCCCAGACGGTCCTGCTGTTAGGTTACTCAAGAGCAAACAGAAAGTTAAGGAAAGACTTGCGGTCAGCTGGCATGGCTTAAAGAGGCAGAGAGACAGGCAGGCAGACAGACAGATGATAGCAAAGAAATGCTGTTGGTGAGGTCATGGTGTGTGTGTGTGTGTGTGTGTGTGTGTGTGTATGTGTGTGTGTGTGTGTGTGTGTGTGTGTGTGTGTGTGTGTCATGATTAGTTTCATTTTATCAGGACTAGTCTGACTCAACTAGTACTCAGATTAGTTTGTTTCAGTATATATGCTGGTGTTAAGCATGCCCACTCTGTAGCACTGAGATAAGAAATTTGGGCTTTGTATCAGTCTTGCATCACCCATCTTACTTATCAGGTAATGGTTAAAATGTGTTTACTCCTCCACCTCCACCACACAGTAAACAGGCATGCAACCTGTTTTGTTTTTTTTTGTATCCAATATCCCAACTGTTAAAGGGAAACTCCACCCATTTTACACATCAAAGTCTGTTTACAGGTCTTGGAGAGTACTATATATATATATATATATATATATATATATATGTGTGTGTGTGTGTGTGTGTGTGTGTGTGTGTGTGTGTTAAAGGTGCTGTCAAATTCTTTCAACTGAGTCTCTCAATTGAGTCAATAGTTACAGTTTTAATTTGGCCCTGTGGAAGTGGGATATTTGTAGTGGCCAAATGGGGTAATTACATCTGTCATGTGATGCCCTGTCATTTTATACACAGCAATTTAACTTTTTTGGCTTTATGTGCCCTCAAAACAACTATCATAGGAAAAAAAGGCTTTCCCCTCCAATGCTGTACCGGTTTCTTCATACATGCATGGTTTTATGTTCACAAATATTCTTTTTTTTTTGCTTTTTTTTTTCCTTTTACCAATAGTTTTCAGGTTTTTGCCTATATTCTGAAAAAGTACCTATTCCTACTGAGCTGTTTGAATGAAAATGATTATTCCACCAATATTTCTTTGCACATGCAGCCAAGCATACTCTGATTAACGTGCCCTTACATTGATCAAAATATGGAAAAGTTGAAGAGCTGGAGCAGCTAGTGCCATTTTGCTGCTTTACATCAAAGTAGGATATTTTTTTTAAGTTTTCCACTGACGTCAGACATGTTGGACCTTGTGACCCTTGTGATCATAGCCTCCTTCTTTTATGTCTACATTGTGATTTTTGACGTACCTTGCACAAGTCTTTCAAAACGTGTAAAAGTAGGAATATTTTCCCCTCCGACCAATAGTGTGGGCTTTTCTTTTGGCATGCATCTCTACCTCAGAGCCTTGCAAACTGTTGACAGTTTGTTCTGTGTACAATGCACAGAGCTTTGAAAATGAAAAAGACTCTGGGGGTGTGGAGTTAGAAAGAAAGTAGCTTTCCTGACTTCTCTGGCCCTTTGCTTGAGGCTAGCAGCCCTGGCAACATTAATTACTACTACCATAACACACCCAAATCTCCACCCACTTGAATATCACAAGGAAGAAGAATGTGAGCAATATAAAAAGATGATAAGTGTAGTTCTGCTTTGATACGCCCCAATGTTGTAAGAGTGCAATGCCAAATTACTGGAGCATTCTTTTAATGGTGCCCTTTGACCCTTAAACAACTTTTAAAAAGCAACCACTACTTCTAAGAATTGGCCTCATATCTCATGGTGGACCAGCACTGTTATTGTTGCTTCTTTAAACATGCCTTTGTTTCTACTCTGAAATTTGACAAATAACATTTTTATCTGCACTTTATAAGCAAAGAGTTCATCCTCTGCAGCAGTGTGTGTTTTAAGGGTGGCACTGAGAATAATCGCTGATACCGGAAATAAAGTGTATTTTTATTTCTTACTAGGGTGTTGAATGTTATCTGCTCGAGTTGGCGCATGCAGTATGCATTTAGATCTGTGCAGCAAGATGTGATTCAAGTACGGAGAGAGGTGAGGCAGAGAGAGGGAGGAGTGGGTTTACTGCTCTCTGCTTAATCAGAAACACACTATCCCGGCAGCACTGGATGTCTGCTGCTGTCTCTGCATGTGTGTCTGTTTGGGATTTCTTGCGGTCATTGCATTTCTGAATCACTATTATCACATACTGTGCAATTCGGTTTGTAACAGTGTGTTATGTGTGCATGTGTGTTGCATACATTCAGTGTTTACATGCATTTGCACGTGCACACGCTACTCCATGAGTTTCATTTCTCTGAAAGGGGGAGAGAAGCTAGAGACTGAAACGTAGCCAGCTCAACAGAGTGCCTGTTGTGTCTGATTACAGATCCTTACAGACTATTCAGAGTGTGTTGGTGTGTGCATGAATGAATGAATGCAGCAGTTCAGCAGAAACTACATCCAACACATGCATTAATATAACAAAATTACAAGGAGTGGACACTGTGTTGCAGTAAGAGTTATGTGGGATCAGTTTTAGTTTTTAGAAGGTATTTGTCGCTGTATCCATGAAAATGTATTAACTACAGCTTATTTTTTGTTTTTTTTCATATGCATGAGAGTTTGCAGTGTGGGAGGACTCATTGATGGATGACACATGGATAAAAAATGTAGAGTAGGAAAAATCAATGTTTTGTTTTCCTGCAGGAGCCCTTTGTAGGAAACCATATGAGCTTTGTTTGAGTCTGTATCCTGAACGTTTAAAGTTTGCATGTTTGATTGAAGATGCTGACACATGATAGCTGATTATTAGTGCTCAATATAAGCAAAATGAATCAACATATCACGGCACATGCATTCAAGTTTGTGCAGGATCAAGGTGCAACTGTGGTGCTGCTGTTTTCACTTCTAACTTTTGGGATCTGCGGAGATACTGGGAACTATTACAGAAAAAAATGTACTAATATATTACAGACCTGCGCTTTTCAGTTTAATAAAGATCACATGCTATTTTGAATTGTTTCGTAACACCTGGAAATTTGACACCTTAGTCATTTTGTGTCTCTTTGGCGTTGTTTTGTCTCTCTTTGTACTTGTTTTGCCCATTTTTTTGTATCATACTTGTGTTTTTTTTTTTGTTTTTTTTTTTTGCATCTTTGTTGTTATTTTGCGGTCTTTTGGGGTAATTCTTTGTCTCTTTTGGTCATTTTGTGTCTCTTTGTGGTGTTTTGTTCATTTTCGTAGTTATTTTGTGTCTCCTTGTAATCATTTTGGGTCACCTTGTAATTGTTTTGCCCATTTTTGTACTAATTTTGTTTCTCTTTTTAGTTGTTTTTTGTCTCATTGTGCTTGTTTTGTGCTGGTATTGACTGTTTTAGTTGTTATTTGTGTCTCTTTGTAGTCATTTTCTGTCTCTTTGTGCTTGTTTGGCCCCTTTTTCTGTGTGGGTGTGTCCTTATATGTGGCTTTGCGTGTCAGGTGAACTCAGACTTGCGTATCCCTGTGGGTTTTTGTTGAAAGCTACTCCCTGCCTCACTTCACATGTCCACAAACAAAACTCTGCAAGTGATTCTCTGCAAACGGGAGCTCTGTTTTCATCAAAGCGTACAATTTATTTGTTCTCCTAGTTTCTACTGGCCATGGTTATCATTTGCACAGTTGCCAGAAGTGACTAATTGAGTTACTGGAGGGAAATTAGTGTGTGCTTGTTATTCTCTGCCATCCATGTCATTCTTCCTTTCGTACAGTATCTTTTGTCTCACTGTGTAATTTCAATCACCATTCTTGTATTGTTGCATCCAGGGAGTTCCATGCTGCCTCATTGACATAGAGTTTATTTTAATTTATATCTATTGTCTTGCAGATAATCACTGGTTTTACTGTAAGTGCAACATCAACGCTCCCACCCCCTCCCCTCCCCTCTACATGCAGTCATCAGGTCTTGCTCCATAGCAGAATGTACTTTCAAAATGAGGACAATCTGAAAATGAGGAAAAACATACCTTCAATTGTCTTCTCAGCTGCACTTTCAGCTTTTTTATGCTTTCATTTTTATGTATTGTGTATTTAGTGATAAGGATTGCTGGTCATTTCTCTGCTGCTGAATAGACAGTGTCAGTGATAAGACTCGAATGGCGGTTACAGTGAATACTCAGTGTTATCTTAACATACAGAGCATACATACAGTGTGTCTTGATGTGCCCTGGTGCACTAAACCAATCTAAATAATATTTAAATGGGCTGTCTAACCTTTAGTGTGTGTGTGTGTGTGTGTGTGTGTGTGTGTGTGTGTGTGTGTGTGTGTGTGTGTGTGTGTGTGGGTGTGTGTGTGGTTTCATTTTGTATGGTTTATTATCACACACTCGTTATTGGTTTATGAATGGCCTTACAAGAAGACATAAAACGAAGGCGGTAGAGGAAGAGAAGAGAAACACAAAGTATAACTAAAGACACATAAAAAAAGACAAAACATTAATAACTGTGATCATCTGTTAAAAAACAAGACTAGGAAAGTTTGTGAGGAAGATGACGTCTTACACTCTGGGAGATTATCATGTTTGGATGCTAGTTATTATAAAAACAGATATTCTACCTTATCACTTGGAGGAAAAGGCAGTCATGTTTTTGCGCTTGCCTGTAAGTGATCTCATTTGGCTTCCTCCTTTTGAAGTCACCAACTACCATAACTAATTATTATTCATTTTGGCATTTCCCAGCCTCTTAGGCAACTATCTGACCTGCAGCCAAAAGTCCTTAAAAGGACTGTTCACCCTAAAATCAGATAAATATATTTCTCCACTTCTCTGCCATGCTATTTATCTGTGGTGCTATTATTTTGATTTTTTTGGTGGAAGTTTGGTGGAAGAATGTCTGCCTTCTCTCCAATATAATGGAACTACATGGCACTTATGGTACTTACTTGGTTATGGTGCTCAAAGTACAAAAATACATTTGAAAAACTCAACAGCAATGTATCTTTCCAGAAATAATGAGCCTGCAGTTAAGTTTGGCAGAGAAAAAATAGCTCCTACATAAAAGTGCTCACAACAAGATCTGTGGATAATCTTGAGTAACCAGCTCATGATTTCTGGAGAGACTTTGCTGCTGACTTTTTCAAATGTATTTTAATGTCTCTTCGAGCACCACAAGCCGAGTGCCATCGAGTTGCCACTCTGTTAGAGAGGAGGCAGGCATCTCACACTGCAACTCACAACTCATCTAGACTGATTAATAGCACTACAGGTAAAAGGACAAATGTGTGATTTTGATTTTGGTGAACTGTGCATTGAATGTCAAACTTGTAACCACTTCTTTTACCTTCTTTCTGAATGTTGTGTAAGAGTTGATCTGAGGGAAAACATAAACAAGCAGGAACTCGGCAGCTCCTGAAAAAGTTCCAAACCAGTAAATATGATCCAGTAGTTCCTGTATTCGCCTGTCAAAACACAATTCATTCGGGATGAAAGTGGAAGTAGAGCTGCTGTGAAATGAGAAGCTGCATTTCAGTGTAGATTGCCTAATTATAGTAAGAAGGTACTATTTAGTAATTTCTGAGTCACATTACAAGTAAACTTTGCCATATCTACAAGCAGTTGTGAAATCTAGATTATAAGAAATCATAATAAGTGACCTAAGGTTATTCTGCTGAATGTGAAAGCCAATGTCTTCTGTGAATATCTGCTTATTGGAAGCACAGCAGTTCCTTTTAACTGCCGGCCAAAAATCCCTCAGGGATTTCCTGAGGCTCAACTTTATGTTTTTTTTTCACAGAACAGCTGCTTTCTGAGGAAGAAATTCACAAGGCCAAATTCAGTTCGAGATCTGAGAGATAAAAGCACTCCGAAAATGACAGAAATGTTTAATTTTAAAGTTATCTTTGTGCCCTCATTAGTTGTTTTTTTTTTTTTTTTTAAAAAAAAAAACATATTTAACTATAATTATAACATGTTTGTTACTTTTATAAGTTTTACATTTGAATATACAACACAATGTACAAACAACAGAACTTTTCCCCAAATGAATATATGGCAGTGTGGAAATAGATAAATAAATAAATAAATAAATAAATAAATAAAAACAGGAAGTTTGAAACACAAATTTGACATGAAAAGGCCAGAAGAAAATACATAATTTAAAAGAAAACAAATTGCAGTAAATGAAATGAAAAAGTATGTAAATACTCTCATCCCTCGGTCATATTTCAGAAACTGATGTGTCTGTGTTTCCTGGGTGCTCTGACAGAACAATACCATGTTATTGTTTTCAGTTTGCTCTTTCCAAAAAGTGGTCAGTGCAGAAACAGCTCTGGAAGAACAACTTGCTCCTGACCACCAACTCACTCAGCCATTGTTAACCATGTCAACACCCTTCTGCTGAAATACAAAGTTCATTCAGCAAGTGAAACAGTTTACAGTAACATAGTTACAGTAAGTGAATCAACAAGTTTACTTGAGAGGCCAGAATCGCTCTGAGAACCAGTCTGACAGCTGCACTGTGAGTCTCTATAGGAGCTCACCCATGATGACATGAAACTTCTGGGGAACTGTGAGGAAGAGGTCAGTTTCCGACTAATGTGTTGTTCACACTGATCCAGAAAAAACACATCATCTTGCTGATAGGGTTTCAGATTAACTGTTTTTAGTTGGAATCAGAACGTAATTGTTTATCAAAACATGGCAGTGTTTTTTATGCTATAAAAGGCACATGAAACAGCCTTTATAAGTGGCAAAGAAATATAAATGTTGCAAGAAGAACTCATTGAAAGCCTTTCCTAAATTAGCAGTTTGGTCACAGTTGGGTACACGATCAGGTTTAGGCAACACAAATCTCGAGTCAGTTTAAAAAAAAAAAACATGATGGTTCGCCTTTAAATAATGTCAAATAACAAGACCTACTTAGACAAACTATGTTTGGTTATTGAAACAACTTTACATTGACTTTTAGTTTTGCACGGGACACAGAATAATATCTTGTACTCTTGATGAACCGATGAAGTAAAATTAATAAATAATAATAATATAAACTTGATGAACAGTTAAATAAACTTAACATGAAAAGAAGTATAGTTGTATAATGAAAAGAACATGTGCATGGACAGAGACATACCAAAACCTTAAAAAAACAGAAGAGTCACTCATCTTTATCCAGCACATTTCACAATTCACACAGCTGTGCCTAACAAGGCTGACAAAGCATGTACAAGGTCTCGCTCGTGCAGTATCTTAACACACAGACTTACTGGAGACAGTGAAAGACAGTGAAGGACAGTGAATGTCCTGATGACATTAAACAATCATATCACACCACAAAGTTACTCATGATTACATTTGCATTATTAGAAAATTATTATTTTCTCCGACTCTCCTGGATAAAAGTCAGTGGTGGTTTGATCCATCCATCTGAGCTGACTTTCTTGCTCTTTTTACTGAGTCGCTAACTTCCACCTAGGCTCCCGTAATAATGACTACAGCCACTAAAGGCTGCTGACCAATGATAAAAACAAACAAAAAAAAAAAGACATGGGTCATAATTTTTGCATCTTTGCAGCTGGTATGTGTTTAAATTAGATAATAGTGTATGCATAAATTTGGCACAAAATTGGCCCCTTTCTATGCAAATGAATCACATTGTAAAAACATTTATATATATACATATATATATATGTATATATATATATATATATATACATGTATACGTGTGTGTATGTGTGTATATGTATATGTATATGTATATGTATATGTATATGTATATGTATATATATATGTATATATGTGTGTGTGTGTGTGTGTGTGTGTGTGTGTGTGTGTGTGTGTGTGTATGTATATATATATACATATATATATATATGTATATAAATGTTTTTGCAGTGAACTGGATGACTCATCATGTGCTAGAACACGCCACAGTGCTTTTTCATGTTAGGAAGAGAATGATTTTAAAACTATGCAAAATTAACATCAACACTCATTCAGTTCTCTCTGTCCTGGACCGAACATTATTCCATTTACCTCACAGTTACTTCGGTTCATTTAGAGGCCAGAGCCTGTTGGTCAAGTTTCCTACTTTACTATTCCTGCACTGTTAGCCAGAGTCCACTCAGCCAAGAATCATGTGTCCCCTCGTCTCCTGTCAGCACCTTCAGCACTCTAGAGTCCATCATTCTCAGTTGCTAGCTGTTGCTGAATCTACATTCCAGTCCTTCCCTTTCCATTCAGTCAGCAGTTATTGGCCTTGTTTGCTCAGTAAATAAAATGTGCTAATTGGAACTGATGTAGGCTACTGTGTAACCAATGTGGTAAGAGGTTCCCAACATTACACAGAACTGTATTGCTTCATTTTTTCTCCGTATTTTTCTTGTGAGGAAAGTTAAAATTCAGCATTATTATCATTATTATTATTATTATTATTATTATTATTATTATTGTTATTATTATTATTATTATTATTATTATTATTGTTATTATTATTATTATGTTATTTTTATTATTATTATTATTATTATTATTATTATTATTATTATTATTATTATTATTATTATTATTATTATTATTATTATTATTATTATAGGCATGAATACAGCATGCATGATCTCACAGTCTGTAGTGTGACAACCCCTCTGCTCGGTTTCTCTTCTTCATTAGGGGAAAATAACTGAAAACATATACTCAATTACTGCACTTAAGTATAAAAGTACTTGTATTTTACTTTAATATTTCTATTTTATGCCACTTTTAAATTTTACTACTTTGCATTATAGGGTACAATTAATGTACTTTTCACTCTACATTTATTTGACAGCTTTGTTTACTGGTTACTTTGTGGATTTTTTTCAAAATATAAATCGACTACTACATTACAATACAAGTTAAGACAAGTTAACAGGTTAACAAATTCATGCATCAAGAATTTTAATCCAGTAATATATATGATTGTGAAATTGGGGTTTGTTTGTTTTTTTAACTTTTGATACTTTAACCCTTTGAAACCTGAAGCAACATCACTTTTAGTGTGCTGCTTTCATATTCAATCTTTGAACCCAAAGCAAATTGGTTTGATTTCTTTTAAAAAAGGAAGAAAAAAAAGGTAGCGAGCAACTTGATAAAAAATGTTCCACAAATTGCAAGATTTTTTTAGATTTAGAAAATTATTTTTAAAAAGCTAGGGTAAAATGTCTAAGGAAAAAAAAGAAAAAAGCCGGGGAAAAACAATATTTTTCACGTTATATAATCACATATTTAAAATGATGTTACATAATTATTATAATTTTTTAAAACATTTTTCCCATGTTGTCTCCGTCTTTATTTATTTTTTTGTATTTCTTATTAATTTTTGTGTCATTTGTTTTTTTGTCAGTTGCCCTTCATGGTTTTGAAAGAATTAAAGCCAGTTTACCAAAGTTTTAATGGATGTTTTAATGCCAATATTTCTGTACTTTTACTTGAGTAAAGTTTTGATTGTGGGATGTTTTACCTGTAACTGAAAATTTCTAAACAATGGTACTGCTACTACGACTTAAGTAGAAGGTCTGAGTACTTCTTCTTCGCTCTGATTGTGCTGTGTTTTGCATACTTAATTGAGTGCAATCAGTGTAATGGGGAGCAGCTGGGTCCCATGTGCTCATGCACACGTAAAACGGATCCGCCGTCAGTCTGTGCTGGCAGACCTCCTCAACACACCTCTTTGCTTTGTGTCCTTTGGTTTTCTTTCTCTTTGTTTTTACAGCATGTTTTCACTCACCACAGTTTTCTCCACTCTCTTTATGACTTGTTTAATTTACTTTTTTGGTAAATTTATCACTTTATTTGGTTGTTACCTGTGCATCTCACACTTTCCTGTCCAACCAAAGAGCCTGGCTGCGACAGTTAGCTCCACCACATTTAAAGTCTGATTCAAAACTAATTTGTGAATGATCCACGTCATGCTGTGTATCTGTGTTATCAGCTACTACCAACAGTTGAGTCTGTTGATGACCTGGCTTAGTGGCATTACTACTGTTCATAAAAATTTTGGCCTTCTGCCCTACTCCTCACAGTTCTTGCCGATGATAAACAGACAGTGTGCAACAAATCCTCCCCTTGGTGGAAATTTATTTCCAAAATTGCTGCATGTGGATGCTATTGTGCACACAGCTGTCAGCATCAAGACATCTGCCAAAATGAAGTCTGCCCAGATTTATATTTGGTTCTGAGACTTTTGCCGCCATGTGCTCTTTGTAAAATAGCAATCTGCAGTGGTGGCAGGAATCAAGGAGGCCGTCGTCAAAATGAAACTGAAATCTAACAGCCAGATCAACCTGAAATTAAAGGTCTTCAGATTGTTGAGATGAGAATTTGAGTGCTGTTGAGTTGTTTTCCTGCAGCTCCTCCTCTTTCTAGGAAAAGGAGCTAAAGTTAAGAAATGAAGCGAGGGCTGGACTAAAGGGAGGAGTGAAAAGAACAGTTTGTTGTCAACAGAGCAGCTATCTGAACCGTCATCAGTGTGAACAGGCAAACACACGTCAAGTTGACAGTTGGAGGACAAATTGTTATCATGCCAGGCACAAAAATACACTCATGCACACACACACGCACACACACGCACACACACAACTGCAGACAATTATTGGCCTACACATATGCAACACATAATGCTTTGTATCATTGTGTAACTGCATGCCAAAAAATGTTGTGTGTTCATAAACAAGACAGAGTAAACAGTCTATTTGTGTGTGTTTATCTTCTTTTTGTGGTCCATGTCAATTTCAGTTGCTGCATTGTAACAAGAATACCGCTGTTTCTTAGGAACCTGAAAGTGAAAGTAAAGTCATCAGTCTCTTATCTGCATGATACTGATTGGCTATTTTTCTTCAAGCAGCCCTCAATAGATTTTTTGTAGATTTTTCATCGTAATCTTTCAGGCAGGCTTGTAAATTCAATTTATTATTTTATTTTATTTTATTTTTTAATTTAATTTTAGTTTAGTTTAGTTTAGTTTAGTTTTGTGGCATAAAGGATAAAACCAAAAATTAGCAATAACAAATAAGAAAAAAAATGTACCAGAGAAGTAAGAATCCTAAAAGGCTTATAGTTAAACCAGCCCTCTAAAATGTATAATTTGTCCTTATACAATGAAAATTTGATATTTTAACATAATGAAATAAGAAATTAAAGGGGGGAAAAGCTCTAGTAAGAGTATTAATGATAAATAAAACAAGCGTAAACATAATAGATATATAGAACCTCATTTTGGGTATTTCTCCAAAACATTCACAGAAGATCTACCTAATAATTAATTACTTAAACCAACAATTAAAGGTGTGATTGTTTATTTCTTAACTGTAAGTGCGTCTTGATTTCTTCAGGGTCTTCTTCCAGGAAACACAAACTTAATCCACAAACCAATGATAATTCGTACTCTAGAAAATAAGGATGTGAATCAAAGGGAAATATCGTTGGGCAGGTTCATTTAAAAATTAGAAAGATTCTTCCTTAGAATAGTGAGTTGACACTGAGGTAGTTTTGGGGAATTTATCATATCTGCGCAAAGTGAAAGACCAAAGGACAAGGAAGAATTTCAGGTTCTTGGAAAAGTTCTCTTGAAATTCTCATTTGCCAGAAACACTAAAGAGAAAGTAAATCTGTTGAAAATGGTTATTGGAGTGTATCACATGCCCGCATGCACCCATCAGTTTTTCTACACACCTGAGTGCTAGAATCCCTGCTGTAAAGAAAGTCTTGAACAATAAGCTGTTTATTTTATGGCATGTCTTAAATATCTGCGCTGCTCTTATCCCCACTGTTTACGAAAAGGTTCATTTCCAATATAATATCCAGATATATATTGCTCTGCCATGGCACAGTCTGAGGCATTTTCTTTTTAATAAAAAGTGAAGCAGGTACACATGTACGAGTCAATAAAGCAGTGTGGTTCTTTGTTTATTCCTTGCTGTCGTCAAAGCGAAGTTCTGCTCATACAAAAAGTGATGCCAGAATCGTGATTTTAACGCTTCTCTTTCTACATTGCTTTGTTTGAATGCTTGTTTTTTTCAGTGACTCAGCTTCTCTCAGTATTTAATCTGGAATTCCTCTGCAGACTATCAAGTGTAACGAAGCCATATGAGTTCATGAAACCGAGCAAAAGTGCTTCTGCGGTGTGAGGGAGTGATCACACCCACAGTGTGCTGTCTTTGTTCCAAACTATTGTTAAAAGTTTGACTTTTTTTAGTTGGTTCAATCAGATGTCTCAAGGAAATGAAAGAAACTTGCAGCTCACTTACTGGTTTAAAAACTGTCGTCCTCTGGAAGTGGAAATGTTTACAGAAAGAGTGCAAAAATAAATCTGACCTGACATCCTGTGAAGCTGACCCAGAATGACTGATGCATGCCACCATTCATATGAGGTGGTCTTTGTGCCAATAAGGAAAACAGAAAACAGATGTTTTATTATAACATTTACATAAACACAACATCATCTTTGCGTTTGTCAAAGAGGTCATGTTTATCTGCGCTGTTTGTACGTTTGTGTGTTCGTCTGCAGGAATACAGAGAAACTACTGACCCAATTTTTATGAGACTTTGCAGAGTGAAGTATGAGCCAAAGAGAAAAAAAACATTACATTTTGGAGCAGATCCGAATCACGGGATAAACATGGAGGTGGCTCAGCTGGAATGACGAGTGTCAGCAGTGTAGCGCTAACAATGTTGATTGAGATTAGCTCACACTTAGCGGGGAAACCTGAAGGGACAATTTTTTCGACAACGCTGTCCCACCACCATGCGTTAGGACAGTGTGGTCCGTGGTAATGGTGGATCCAGTGGATTCACCATGAAGTTAATAGATCCTCTTAAATTTCTTTAGAGAGCAAGAGTAAACCATTTGCTGTATCTAACTTTACCTTATCATGCCTCAACCTAAAATTAATGCAAACTTCATGTGCTGGAAAATCCTCAAAAGGTTGTGATATACAGAGATTGTATCCTTGCCACAGCAGCCGTGGGTTCGATTCTGGCCTCAACCCTTTGCTGCATGGCACCCCCTCTCGCTCTCCCCCTTTCACGCTTAAAACTGTCCTGTCCATTAAAGGCAATAAAAGCCAAAAAAAATAAGATTTAAAAAAAGAAAAAATAGACACTCCTCAAAAATAGAAGAAAAAAAATGCAAAAAATATATATATATATGTACATACATAAAATAAATCAAACCTAAAACTTCTAAATTAAAAAGGGAAAAAGAAAATAACCATTTTTAAAAACATTTTTAAAAACACAAAAAATTGCAATGTTCTGTAAATCTGCTAATCAACCAATTGCTGCTGTGCTTGTATAAACTCTTTGATAATTTAATTTATAACAAAATATCATATTTATTTTTAAAAAAACTGGAATTTTTGAAGTAACTAAAGCTGTCAGATAAATGTAGTGAAGGAAAAAGTACAATTTATCCCTGAAAAAAGCATAAAGTAGCATGAAAAGAACAGACTCAAGGAAAGTACAAGTACCTCAAATTCACACTTAAGTACAGTACTTAAGTAAATGTACTTAGTTACATTTCACCACTGCTGCTGCTTTTTCTGCACAATGTGTTATCTCACACATTTGAGTTTACTCTCCAATGTTTGTTGCACTATCAGTGTTCAACAAAGTGTTCAACAAACACACACACACACACACACACACACACACAAACAGATACAGGTTTACCGTACATCGTCCTAATCGAAATTTAGATCTTTCCACTAAACATAGTCAGATCCATTAGTCAACCTATGATATACACACAAACCCACATTCAACAAATACACCTACACACACTCACACGCACACCAACACACCACAGATCTGTGGTTGTCCCCTTTTCGCACTGACTCAGTTTTATGAAGTCATGTGACCTTTTATAAACTTGGTGGTATCTGGGACTTGGTACACTTTACTCAATAAAGCTGTCAGGAGCGTGCGTACCTTGACCCATTAAAGGAAACACAAACACGCACACGTCTGCGTATACACACTTGAGTTGGGAGTTTTTTTGCTTTCGCCAAAGGTGCTGCACATCTCGTCCTTTCAAGCATCATGTGGTGTTGATCTATTTCAGTAACAGTGTCTGACATGTTAGCCTGCTTGATGCCATGTGCTAACGGGTCAGAAAACTAATCTGATGCTGCTGGGATTACGTAGCCTTTTTTTTTTAAGAGTCTCACTTTCAAAGAAATGAAATGATGAAATGAAAGTGATGTCAGCGTCACCATGTTAGTCATTAAACAAAAAAAAAAGGAATAGGCTGCTGCTGTTACTAAAACAATGACTCTTTATGGTGTTCAAATATTTGCTACTTAGTCCAGACTGTAAACTGCGTACGTGTGTGTATGAGTTTGTTTGTGTGAAGCCAATAAAAGAGGGAAATGTCACTTCTCCATAATAATTTAGCATTTCAGCAGAAGCGGATCTATGTAAACCATTTACAGTAAGTAGACTCAAAAACGCACACAAACAGAAACCCGATTTAATATTGAAACAACTCCTGCAAAAGTTCTTCTAAAGTTTCACTTGTGTTTTGGCATCATCAAGTGAAAAATGGCTGCCAAGCAGAGAGTGCGTGGTGACAGAAAAGTCATAGCTCATTAAGCGCTGACAGTGTGTTTATATGTGATTAGACTCTTGATTGGCTAATGCACGGTCTGATCTATTACTCAACACACAGTCATGATGATGGGGTAGGGCTAAAATAACAAAAAGACTAATAATAACGATGAACTTTAACACTTTTCCAGACATATTAAAAAAGTTCATGTGAAAATTGTCGAGCACTGTTTCAGGCTGAGAAAAATTCCCAAAAATCTCATGGAAGGAAAAGCACAGGTCTAAGTAATAAAACTGGCAGCTGGAGCAGGTCAGGTTTCAGGGTCTTTGTATTGATCTTAGGCACAGTTTATGGTCCTATGGACTCTGAATCACACTGCCATAATTTACTAATGTGCTACAAAGTGACACCCTGTTTAGTGACATTAGTCAGCGTATCCTTGTACAACGGTTCATATGATGGATTTACCGGTTAGGTTAGGTTTAGGAAAAGAAGCACAGTAGGGCATTTTCATGCTCAGTTCTCAATTAAGGACGCCAACGCCAGTGTCCTGACCTGTGTGCGCATGCTGGCTTTCAGTCTGTATACTACTTCCTTCTTAACTCCAGTCAGCGCAATCATGATTTGAATGCACTTTGCCTTCGTGATTACATGGATTTTATTCAAATTACTGACTCATGATTTTAGGAATTCTGAGGTTATACGAATTCTGGTGCATCGCTTTCCTTTAGGTCTACATACAGTGCATGAGAATTCTCTATATACGTAGCAGCTGTGCATGTTTATCGTGGTGCTGTGATTGGACTTTTAATGGAACAGTGTGACATTTTTGGAAACGCATTGGTTATACTAAGTTGGTGATTGGAGTTGGTGGAGTTGTCCTCCAGGCAACATGTCGAAGTATCCTTGAGCAAGATACTGAACCCTGAGTTGCTCCCGATGCCACATCATCGGAGTGTGAGTGCGTGTGAATGATTACTGAGTAGCAGGTGGCGGCTTGTACGGTGGCCACCAGTGTGTGAATGTGTGTGTGAATGGGTGAATGTGACAATGTAGCGTGAAAGCGCTTTGAGTGGTCGATAAGACTAGAAAAGCATTATACAAGTACAGTCCATTTACCATTTATCATTGCTGACAGTTAGCTTAGCATAGCACAAAGACTTGAAATGCGGAAATAGCTAGTCTGGCAAACAGGCAAGAAAAACAAATTCACCCTCCAGCACTTTTCTCTATGTTCACTAAATAAACTATTACATCTCTTTTGTGTGATTCATACAAAAACTGAAGTAAAACAACGGGCAGATTGCCTGCTATGTGCCAGGAGCAATTGCAATACAATGGCGGAGGACAAGAAAAAGTTCTTCCCAAAACCCCCCATGAAATCACAATGTCTAATTTAAAACACTTTATTTTTACTATCTCTTGGCGAGAAATGAGTTATTGTACTTCAAAAAATATCTAACTTTTCCCCTAATTATTTCATAGTATGTCTGATTATAATGAAACTAACTATGACTTTAACATCTGCTGACAAAAAAATCCAAATCAAATTTACCTTTTTTTATTTGTGTAATTCTCATTAAAGGTAAATGTGTGTCCATTAAATTTGCCAGAGAAGAAGAGGGTTTTTTGGGGGGGGATTTTTAAAAATATGTTGGTTGACAAAAAAAACAGCTGTGGAACAAGAGTGAGTTGCATTTTTTTAGATGACATAAAAGCATGTATTTTTAACATATGCAGCTGCATCTTCATCCGTCATCTGAAAAATGCGTATGTTTCAATTTCATTTTGATAAGGTTGGCATCTGTTGTGCTTAACAATTGTGGGTAAACTGGTTTGACTTCTTTCAGAAAACATGCGAAGACTGGGATGAGCAACTTAGAAAGAAAAAGAACAAGAAAATTACCTAAAAAACATACAACCAAAATCAAAATGCAACCCTCCTGCCCCAAACCCCGCCTCCCGCAACAAAAAGTAAAAGTAAAAAAGTAAATTAAAAAAAGAAAGCAATTGACCCAAAAACTGTTTTAAAAATTTTACTATTCTGTTAAATAATTTTAAACATTTTATATTTAAATATTTATATTACATTAAAAAAGTTCTTATACATATATATATATACAACTATTTGTATATTTACTTTACGTAAGGCTTGTTTTTATTTAACACTTGTGAAAGCATATGGATGCAGCACAAGAAAAGTCATGTCAGTCCAGGTGTCAAAGCGTTACAGGGACATCATTGTATACTTGCAGTTTGATTACAGGTCATGGCTGATTATAGGAATTCATTCATTTGGGGTTAGGTGGTTGTGCTGTTCTTCAGTGAACAAACCCCATTGGAATAAGATAAATAAAAAAAATATTGAGACTGAGCTAAAGGGCCCATGTGTTAAATCTAGGAAATCCCTGACAAACAGGAAAAAATGGTAAAGTACAGCCCAATACAACAAAACAGACTCTGGAATATTATTTATCACAGACTCAGGATATCGAACACATATGACAGGCGTGTCCTCATAGCACATTTATCCAGTGGGACCAGTCTCAACAGTGGAGTCTGTGTTGAGAAAAACAAATGATTGCAGGTCATAACTGCAGTATTTACTGGGGATGTGATTTACTCTGGTTTGGGTGGAGCTCCTATTTAAACTACCAGACGGGTTTGAAAAACAGAGCATTCCTACTGGTCTGAGAATGCTGAAACACAGGTCCAAACGTCTACTGGAACTACTCACATCCAAACAGTCATTTTAATGGTATTGGTAATAATATAAATATTAAATCATAGATATATATTTGAAATGACTGTAGTTTAACACTGTGATATAACTGCACTTTGTGGTTTGGTGGGAATTTATACTGCAAATGTGATTTCCTCAAATGTTAATATGCAGTCCAAGATCAAGAGACAAAACCAGTTTTTATTGCCATTTTACGGCTTTTGGTGTATAATTCTTTTAACCCTTTAAAAGCTGGATCAACATCACTTTTCTTGTGTTGCATTCACATGCCTTTTACAAAGATTTCAGCCTTTGGTTGTATTTGTTTTAAAAACATGGGGGAAAAGGCACTTGGTAAGCAACTTGGTGAGAAATGTCCTGCAAATTGCAAAAAAATAGATAATAGATAATAATAATAGATAATAATAGATAATAGATTTTCATTTTTTTCTTGAGGACTATACTTCAGATTCTATCTATCCATCCATTTTCTTCCGCTTATCTGGAGTTGGGTCGCTGGGGCAGCAGCCTAAGCAGGGAAGCCCAGACTTCCCTCTCCCCAGCCACTTCGTCCAGCTCTTTTTGGGGGATCCCGAGGCGTTACCAGGCCAGCCGAGAGACATAGTCTCTCCAGCGTGTCCTGGGTTTCCCCCGGGGCCTCCTACCGGTGGGACGTGCCCTGGACACCTCACCAGGGAGGCATCTGGGAGGCATCCTAATTAGATATTTCAGATTATCATGGTTAAATATTTAAAATTATTTTACAGAGGCATTATGTTTTAAGCATTTTTAAATTAATTTCCCTATTTTGTTTTGTTTAATTTTGTTTTGCTTGACTTTCCCATTTTTTTTCTTTTTTGTTTGTTTGTTTTTTCCCCATTTTTCCTTCTAATTTTATAATTAGAATTAGGTCATTAGATGATTTTATTGTATTTTTTTTTTTTTTTTCCAAATTTCTTGCTAATTTCCGGGTCATTTCATCTTAAGCCCAGGTTTGAAAAGGTTAAATAAACAAACACGATAAATAAGTGCTCAGGTACATTGCTAAAAAAAAGTTTTGTCCTGCATGCATCTATGTTGGACTTTGCTTTAATCTGGAGATTTTATGAGATTTTATGGAGATTATATGTTAACCTTCTCTGTCCTGTCACCTCAGCATTTAGAGAGCGCTCAAGCTGAAGTTTGGACTCAAGTCACACGATTTGGACACAAGTCAGACTGGAGTCACAAATTTAATGACTTTAGACTTGACCTGACAAAATCAGAAAATGACATGCAACTCCACCTTAACTTTGACACCAGTCACTTGGAATTTCACTTGAACTTTTGCCTTTTGACTGGAAAATACTTGATACCTTCCTCCAGGGTGATTTGGGAAGAGAAAGTTTCAGACACTGTTTCCATATAAGATGATCATTACTGGAATCCTTCCACAGGTTTATCTACTGAAACCTTGTTAGGACTTTTACTTCCTCTAGATAGTCAGGTTTGATTGTGGCTTTTGTAAATTTGATATTTAATATATTATCATTCTATTGTTGTTAAAATGGCATAACATTTGTTGAAGGGAACATTATTAAGAAATCTAAAGTCAAAGTTTAGGACTTAGGATGTGACTTGGACCTTGTCAGTCTTGACTTTGGACTTGAATGCAGACTCTAGACTTGCTTGTGACTTGTGAAACAATGGCCCCACTTCTGCTGTCAAATGTTAATATGAATACATTAGTGTGTGCAAGATAATAGAGGAAACCCCAATTACTCATATAGGAATAATAAAATTGAAACCAATCACACTATTGCAATGTAAATATATATGAAATTAGTATCAACATGTCAGTATGACAAATGCCCTGTTGACCTTTTGCGTAACCTCCCACATGATGTCAGGCACCACAGAGTGTCTGCATCAAGAATGCAACAAGTATGCAACAAGTATGCAGCTCTGTCTCCCTCTAGTGGCAGATGAGAGTTTAGACACTGGTCTCAAAACCAAGAATACTAGTACTCTACATTTATTATATTTTATGCATTATTATGTGAATAAATACATGATAAAAATTGACAAAAAATAAAAACAAAAAAATACTTCACATGTGAGGTTTATCTGAAATTAATTGCAAATTTGGCCACTGAAAAAAAAATCTATGACAAAAAAATCTATATGTTTTATGCATTCATGAGAAAATAAATAAAATTTAAATAATTAACAAAAAATTAAGTAAATAAACATCCACATGCAGGCTCTTTCTAAAATGGTTTGAACATTTGGTTACTAAAAAATAAAATCACATTTATGACCCAAAATAAAAATAAAAAACATGCTGTAAAGAAGCATTATAGACTGGCATGAGGTGCGTGAAAACTGTGAGGAAATACAAGTCATAGAATTGAAGATATGGTGGGTGTGGGAAACTGAAAAAAATAGGAAAAAACAAAAGGTGGTGCATGGTAAAAGGTGAAAAGTAAAAAAGCTACAGTATATGAGAAAATAAATGCGGCAGGCGAAGACAAGATTACTGTACACTGGCTCAGGTCTATAGCTCGTGGCCACTAGAGTGCACCGTTTTGTCATTTTGGATCAATTCCTGTGCTTTAGTGGAGAGAGAAAGCAGAGAGACCCAGTGAGAGTGAAATAAAAGAGCGAGAGAGAGGTCATAATAAGGTGCCGTGTGGGTGTGTTTTGCTAGATGAGAGATGGAGATCGCCACCAGGCTGGAGGTAGAAAGTCTCTCACTATCTTCTCCCTCTCTCTCTTTATTTCCCTCCCTGTACATCTTTCTCTGTCTCTCTCTCCCATGAAATCCAGTCTTTCATACAGTATATAAATAGCAGTACTGTACATTGTGTAATGAGTGTTTTTTTATTTATTGGTTCCTTGTTGCTCGTATGATGCTCAAAGATCAAGGCAATTATTGTTAGTGCACATGTTTATTCTTGAGTGGGCAGAGGATATGGTGGGAAATGTGCTCTTTATCACATTCACCTGCTTAAGACGGCTGCAAAATAAGCAGCTAATGTGTGACTATTGCATTGTCATTGTGTGTATTCATATACCTGTCATATCCCTCCTACTGTGAAAAGGTCAGCATGCATACTTCCTCCCCGGTGGGAAGCCAGCGGGGGATTGTGTTCTTGTCACTGCACTGTTGACTCCCGCAGGGTCATCTGGATGTGAAAGGGTTAATCTGCACCCACATGCATGTGATTTTTCTCCTGGTGAAGCTACTCTCCGACAGGTGAAACCAAGCAGCTGGCACAGGTCCACCCGCATCTGAGGAGAAATGTTGTTTACACCATCCCCGGGCCAACAGTGGGAGTTAGCAGCAACAGGAAGTGCAGTGTGAGGGGAATTGGCTGTTCCAATGTGGGAGAAAAAGGGAAAATGTGCAGAAAAATACATGAATAAAATGTGAGATGTCCTCCAGCAAATCACTGTCTTGTGTGCTTCAATCCTGAGCAGGTTTGCCTACTCAGGTGTGCTGGGACACACACACACACACTCACATACGTAAATTATTGTGGATTATTAGATTGCATTTTGCATCTAGAGCTTCTCAAATCTAAATAATTATTTCAATGCCTGCATATTTATATCATACATAATTTGCGATGTTGTTTTTAATTGTTTTTGTGAACAAAAGTCTAAGATAATTTTTAAAATGGTTTACTTTAGAGCACAAAGAAAGGAAGCAAGAAGGAGCACTGTGCAATATTATAAAACATTCATTCTGTAACCCCACTGGCATTAAAAAACTGTAATGTATAACAATAATTCCCAAGGTTCTTAAAGGACCAACATAGTCCTTGAGACAGTTTGAGGACATTTTGCTCGCTACTCTGACAGCAGATAAAAAGCCCTCTATATGTAGCTTTTAAAAGCCACACAAGATGACCTAACAATACAGTCTTCTTAGACAGATTTACCTGAAATGGGAACAAATTAAAATAAAGCTGTACAGTGACTCACCCATCTGTCATGTGTAGAGTGTCTTTAGCAATATTTAAAGGTTTTATTTATAAAAGCTGTACGTCCAGTCTGGAGAAGAAAAAAAATGACCCACCTAAGATTCATCATCATCAGACAGATGGATTGTACCCTCATAAAGACGACTGTTATGTAAGCAAAGGTCTCTTGATGACTCATGACTTAAACAACGAGCCAAATGTGCTTAACTTTCATTTCCAGCCGTCATTCTGTAATAGACTGCTGCACATATGATGTTAGCTGTTTTTAAACTCAATTTTGCTACAAATATTAATTTAGTTTTACTTTAGATTGGCTGAAAATGAAGCTGCCTTTTGCACTTTAATCAAACAGTCCAGCATTAACACTTTCTATCCAAGAGTTATGGTGTTACACATTCATTGAAAGTCATTTTATATTCTGTATGCCGGAGTGGCTAAACTTAATACAAACGCTGTATGTGGTGTTGATCCTTAAATGTGTGCATGCATTTATGTTTGGATGTGTGTACCTCTGTGTGTGCGTGTGTGTGTGTGTGTGTGCTTATGACCTGCCCTCATGTTGTACCTTGTTTGACAAAAATAGTACGCGATTTTAGTCTGGATCACAGATCCAGAGCTGACCTGTTTGTGCTGCTCTGAGGGAGAAAACATAATTTCTTTGACCTCATATGTAACGAAGATGTCAATCTTTGCCAATGACTCTAAACTGGGGTGTTGTAAAGAACCACAGCTGCCTCTCTGAAACCACGCCACCAAATGTGAAATTATGAATGAGTCTATATGAAAAGGAGGGTTAGCATATTGATAAAACTTATTGAGGTATTCTATGAAAATTTTGTCCTCATTGTGATTTTTCACTTTGAAAACACACGATAAATTGTCTTATGGGGCAAAATACCATACAGTACAGTGTTTAACCCTTCAAAACCAGGATCGTCATCAGTTTTCTTGTGCTGCATTCAGATGAGCAAATTGGCTTGATTCCTCTTGAAAACATGGGGAGAAAGGCAACCTGGCAAGAATGTGATCAGTGGTGCTGCTTGCAGTTAGTCAGACAGGTATGTGGGTGGGAACTTAATATGAGATTGCTACTGCGCAGACTCTGGCTCCAAATTATGTCACCACTGAAAGAGGGCAGCAACTCTTTCCATCTTTATATACAGTCTATGGGGCTGGCACAAACCCTCAATTGAATATAACTGGAAGCGCGTTCAAGTGACTGCAGCTTTCTGCTGACATTCATTGCAGAAAGAATGTTCAAGCCTTTTTATGTTCACCATTTATTAATTGCTATATAGAGTTTTCCAAAATATTATCATTTAAGCATCCAAGGACAATACACCAGTCCCTGATGTAGCTATTGTCTGTATTGTCTGTAAATGTCTAAAACTTGCCATTACCCCACAGAAGCACACACAAACTGCAAATGGTCCATTACAACTCTGCCTTTAACATTTTTACATATATCACTGTTTACTGGAACACACACTATCCACCCCTGTGCTGCTCGAGGTGTCAAACACAACACACATGCAGAGACAATCACACAGCCTCAAACATGTTATGTACAATAAACACAAAATAGCACACACAAGCACACACTCCTGCACACAGCCAAAGAGAGAGCAGGAAAGAAAGAGAGAGAGAGAAGTGCAGATATGCAAATGTCGTGTGAAAGCAGCAGAATGAGCTTTCTGCGGTTTCAGATCAATGATGTTTGAGCTGTATTCAACAACCCTTAAAATGACAGAGACGGGGGGTTGAGGGGCGCAGAGAGGGAAACAGACAGAGGAGAGAGTGAGAGAGAGCGAGGCAGGAAGGACCAGAGTCATTAGAGACACACAAAAGTTACATAAGTGTAGTAATTGTGCTCGTATGTGTGGGTTTGCCACATAACCTACCTTTGGCTAAACATACTGCACCTGTGTGTGCATGTTTGTGTGTGTGTGTGTGTGTGTGTGTGTGTGTGTGTGTGTGTGGGCTATGCAATATATCCCTCTACAGACCAGCTTGTATAGGACACAAAGAGTGTGTGGGAGTAGGTAGATAAAATGTGTTTAAGTGTGTATGTAAGGGTTATAGCTTTAAAGTGGCGTACTTGTGATAATGGCTGGCCGTGTTTGTGAGTTTGTGTACATTTCCGTTATTTTTTAACAAGAAAGAGATGCAGGGAGAAAAAGCTTTGTGCATCATTTGAAGGTAAAAAAAAAATAATCAAAGAACTGAGTCAAGACAAGCAATCAAAACTCTATATAACAATGCACCTATGAGGGTCTGCACTTATGTGACTATTTGTGCGTCAGAGCAGGCTCTGTTCTGTAGTCGCTGGATGACGGAGGAAACAACAACAGGTTTATATAACGACTCCCTCCCTTTGTGGAGGAAAATGATGACAAAAAAAGGACCATGGGATTGGAGAGGAAATATGCTTGGAGAGAGACAGAGGCGGAAGATGGAGCATTGAGACAGAAAATGAGGAGGTAATGGTGGGACACAGAGACAGAATATAGCAGAGAGAGAAAGAGACAGAGACAGGGGAGTCTTTTGGAGGACTGGATGCATGACAGAAAGAAAGGAACCAAGAAAAAAACAGGAAGCAAGAGATAGAAAGTTAAAGAAAAACAGAAAAACACCTGCACTGTGCTGCATTCAGTTGACATGATCAACTATTGAAGAACATTTCTGTCAGTGTGATAAAAAAAATAGAAGATCCTGTAAGTTGTAATAATGAGAAATTCTCTAAAAATGACTTAGTATCTCAAAATGATGATTACCTTTCTCAGAAAGAAATGGCTTAGAATCTCAAAACAAAAGCTTGCATGATATTTGATTTTTACTATACAATTATTGTGTTCAATACAGTTTGTGATAATTATACACATTGGTGCAATATTTTAAGACTTTTTTGGGGAAAAAAGCTATCCTTCCAATTCAATTTATTTATTTATTTTTATTTTCTTATTTTATTTTCTTTATACATTTTGTCTCTTTTTTGGCAAATGAGTTACATTCAAAATATGAGTGCAGGACAGGGAAAAAAAGTCTGTCACTATAACTGCACAAAAATGTACCAAAAGATCAATTACAATTAAAGCATAGTGAAAAGGGAACCTGATGGCATTGGGGCAGGAAGACAAAGCGAAAGATTTCAAGAGGCGCTAGATTATTTACACAATATTATCGCATGTGTATTATTAATACAATATAAAAATTTAATTTTTAAAAAATTTTAATTATCGTCAGTATTGGTATGTTTCTACACCCCAACTCAAAATTAGGAGAAAATTCTCAAATTATTTAACATAAGGTCTCAAAATAACAAGAGGCTTTTTCAAAATAATAATAATGATGAACTTTCTCAAACTTATGGTTAATCTCTGTATTTTGCAATATAACAGTAAGTCAATGTTTTGCTAAACTTTCTTATTATCTTGAAATACCAAGTCATTACTTTGAAATTCTTTGAAAGTCAATATTTGTCATAAAATGATAACTTTTTTGGATAAAGTTTCACACTGTTTTGTGATACTAAGTCATTATTTTGAGAAACTTTCTCACCACAATGAATATCTATTTCTTCATTACATTGGTAGATAAGGGTTTCCATACTAATCAGGCTGTAGTTAATAGAATATAAATAAAAAAAAAACAACTTTAACAATCCTCATTTATTTTCAAGATTGTCACGCTTTTTTTGTAACTGTTTTCCTACATTTCCCAGAATGCTTCTCAACAAGCACCAGGAAACAGCCACGGAGGCAGAGGGGCCTAATACATCCATGGGGCCTACACGTCTCTCCTGGCAGGCGTTTGGATACATCAGACACAGGTGTAACTGGTCATTTTATGATGGTGCTTCTGCAGCACTGAGTTAAATGTTGGAGAAAGGTATTTTTAAGTTATAGGATAAATGGGAGTGACAGTGAAGCTAAAAATATAATTCACAGTCTTAAGTAACCATTTTACAGCTTGCAGAATGGTCAATTAAGGCTAATGGTGTTGGTAAAGTTGGTTTTTGTCACCCATTTTTTGGATTTTAATAGCAAGCAAAGCACAGATGTTGCAGATAATGCTATCGGTGGCTAACATGCAGCAGGCCGCTTCATTAGCCTCCTCAGTAGCTCCTCTCCCACGGACTCACTGTAACATCACTGCAGGTCCACACACAATGGTGAGTTTCAGACACATTCTCAGAAAAACTCTAATATTTAGCATTAATATTACAGTTGTAAAAATGTTTTAGTGGCAGCAAGTAGAAAAACTATTAACATTTTTCCATTAACAACAAGAATATTTAATGTTTAATATCTAAAATATACATTCAGACAGGAGTTTATTATGTGTAGCAAGATGGTGATGCATAAACCAACACACTGTTGTTAGAAATAAATTGGAAGAATAGCCAATTTTGTTTTAAATACCACAAAATTGAAAACATTTAACCCGGAAAATGAACAATCTAAAATCCTTGTAGATTTCCTTCAGGATAACTGTTTTTATTTCAGGATGTTTTCCTATAGCAACCTTATAAAAAAATACTGTAAAGTTAATTCTCCTCCTCCTCTTCAGACTTTTTAGACACATACATGCCATTATAGCGAGGGCTCAATTTGATGGCTTAGATGGATGATGCACACCGACAATGTTTTTCTTGCATATTGACGTTGAAGGATGTATGTCGTAGCCTGTGATTTAGTAGGTGATGTCACTGAATAGTGTAGCTTACACTAAACTTATAAGATTGCAAAAACCTCACAGTCTGCAGGATGCTTTTGCTGCCATGCAGGCGAGATGCTGTCGGCTCTTGTTATAGCTCTCCAACATTTTTAAGAAACTTAAAAAAATGCTCAAATGTCTGGCTAACTGTCTCATTTGGAAACTGGAGTTTCCTTGATATCCTTAATGCTATGAAACTAAACTCTTGCTCCTAGGGTGATTGAAATGCTTGTTTGCACTTCAGCTCAAAAAAATTGTCTTTGTCTGCCATTTTCTTTCGAGCGCCTGATCAATGGCGCGTATACGTAACTCTAAACAGAGATGAAAAGCAAGCGAGATGACTCACTCCCTGCCTACTTTCATCATCAGCTGCAATTCTTACTGTTGAGTCCTGAATAACTGAGATTTATTGGTAGCAATTCATCAGGGGAGATTTGTGATGCACAAGTCCGATTAAAAGAAATTTTAAAAATATACATCTTTAAAAGTAATTTGATGAGATTTTGTTAATGATAAAACCAGTGAAATACCTGCTGCCATCCACATCTTGTCGGACATCCAAGCTGGCTTGCCGGCATAGATGCTCGCCCTAGTTCAATAGCCCGGGGGAACAGTTACATCACATCCTGTATATTGATGAAATTGAAAGAGATCAGCGGCTTATGGTGCGAAATGATGGGTCACTGTGTCACAGTCTATACATACACACAGGCCCAGTCAGGTACGCTTACGTCACCGTCTCTTGATGCCTGGTACCATTGTAAACTAAGACGATCTTATCGCCTCGCAGACGTCGAGACAGACGATTATGTAAGAGTGTATGTGTGTCTTTAATGTGGAATGAATAAGCGAGGTAATGTGGACCAGAGAGGTTAAAAACTGAGATCTGAGCTGGAAGCTACATCTACAGTAAACCTTGTATTGATGAGCAAAACTGCACACACTGTTATATGTCCTGCAGCTAAATCAATCTCATCTAGGTCATTCACTGCCAGCTGACTGCCATGTTGTGTGTGTGTGTGTGTGTGTGTGTGTGTGTGTGTGTGGAGCATGTACCAGTTGGGACTATGGTTGTCACTGTACTGAAATGAGATTCTGTGGCCTTAAAACAGGTGGAACATCAATATTATTACTGTATCAGTTGCATGTACATCTTGTTTTTAACGTTTGCTGTATGTATATGAAGGATCATCGCCACAGCAGCGATGTCCTGCTTCACACTCCTTGTCCCTGCATGACTGTCATCACACCTCTCACATTCCTCTCTCTGCATTTACTATAATGAGAGATGCAGGTGGCTAAATAGGTTTCTTGGCTCTTTCTATGAAGCATCATATTCACAGATCAAATGACTCAGGAAGTCATATAATTTAATACCTTAAATGCATCTTGGGAAAACTTTGTGACATGAAATTCATCCAACAATCGCAGATGATGATCCTCCAAAATCCCTTTGAAAGCAAAAGTCTTAAGATGAGTCAGAACTCAGCAACTGTGCTTGCTTTCAATGCCAGCACTCAGACTTAGAGAGTCTGCGTCTATTTTCCCTTCCCCAAATGAGAGATATCTCTTTTTGGAAACGAGCACTTGAATTTCAAATATTGAATGTCATTCTTTGTGTTTACTGTTGGCTGTAGTGCTGATTTAAGAGATGGCGTTTATTCTGCTGCTTCATATAACAGCGTTTGCATAACTTGCTCCAGATAAATGTGAATCTCAAAGTGGAACACATCGTTCTACATGTAAAGACGAGACGTTAGAGCAAAAAATGGACATTTCAAACACATTTTAACTGTGGTTTCAGACTGAGGTCCTTGACACCATCTGCAGATGGAGCTGTGTAACGCAGCTGTGTTTGGAGGTCTGAGACAAGGCAAAGTTCACACAGAAAAAATCTGACCTGGTACTTGTCACGACTTTTGCCATCTGAATGCCAACCAGTTCTCGACTTTTGTGCGGAAAACATGAACTCACAGGATCCAGCTGAAGGTAGCGTCAACTCAGTGGCCACTTTATTTGGTTCATCTTGCTAGTACAGGGTTGGACCTGCTTTTGTCCTCAGAACTGCCGTAATTCTTTGTCTAGTGCTTGGAAAATCCCTCAGAGATTTTGGTCCATGTTGTTGACGTGATAGTATCATGCTGTTGCTGGAGATTTGTTGGCTGCACATTCATGATGCAAATCACCTGATCCACCACGCCTAAAGGCGCTCCATTAGATTATGAACTGGTGACTGTGTAGGCATTTTGAGTATATTAAAGTGGACAAGAAACCAGTTTGAGATATTTAAACTTGAGTTGTGTTATTCTACTGGACATAAAGAGATTCAAAAAAGTCTGAGGAAGTGTGTTTTGCCTTGAAACGTCACTTATTTTGCAGAATAAATGAACGGTGGAGTGCATTTTAGCACAGACAGGACTGTGTATATGGTGATATATGGTGTCCACCAACAAACTGTAGTTACTGATGTTTCATATATAGAGATTGTCGCTATTTGTAGTTTCAAACTCCTGTCCCTAGTTGGGCTTTTTGTAAAGAAAAAGGGCAAAAATATCAAGGTTACATACAAAACATCCATACAATAATGGTTATGGTAAAAAGACAATAAAAATGTAAACATTTATGTCAACATTACATAGAATTACAACATACAGTTAGAGTATAAAAAACAAAAATACCAATGTTACATACACTTACCACACTCAACTAAAAGACATTATTAAATAGTTAAAAATGCTCACATCTCCGATTTTGCTTCAGCCAACCTTCAACACTTTTGTTAAAAATCTTAATATCTTGCGTTTTATTTCGGTTGGTAGTGTGTTCCACATTTTAGAGCCTTTAATGGAAAAGGCTGACCTCCCTAAGGAGGTCTTCAGATATCACATATCACATGAAAGTAGCATTAGGGAAGGATTTCTTTGCAGTCAGTGGTGAACTGGAACAACTATCAGCTAGAAAACACTTTTTGAGCCATGACAAAGGCCAAAATGTGGCATGTACCTTTTTTCCAGCCTAGTTGATTGCCTGAAATGCCTTTTTCTCTGTGCTTTCGCCTGCAGATCGCCATCGGCCACTTAAGAGGAGTGAGGAGTCAGCAGTCAATGCAGGTATGAAACGATCAATAAAACATGTTTTTGTCACAATTGTAACATCACTGCAGCCATTTGAGGTCCTTGAGCATTCAGTCATGAATGTGCAAAAAAACCATCAGGCTGATCGGTCCTGTCGTTTTTGAGATTAGTTGCAGACTGAAAGACGCACACACACAACCTCAAGCATTATACCGCCTGGCTCGAGCCTGATGGGGATAATAACCATTTCAGTGAACATAGACATGTCTGTGTTGTTTTGTAGACTTGTGATAAAAAATGTGAACCTATCCTTTAATTTATGGGAGGTTACAATTTGAGGAAGTGTATTGATTTATCAGGATTATCCCACAGCAGTCTCATCATTTAATCCATTACAAAGATTTTTTTTTTAGGAAATTTCCTTTGCCCCAATGTACAGCCCATCAGAATAACAGTATGGAGTGGTTCTCAAGCTTTTTCATGTCAAGGACCCCTGAAATAATACACCTTAGGTCATAGGTCCCTATTTGATAGTATTGTGCCTCAGGGGAATCCATCTGAAAAGATTTGTTGTGATGGTGATGTAGTATTTTTGACAAAGAATGGAAAAAAAAATGAATGAAATAAAATCATTTCACATTAGTTACTTATTCTAGTGTTGTCCGGTAATTGTCCAGATAGCCCATGTTTTCTCCTCGTGTGAGGGAGCTATGCAACATCTGGTTTAATACTTTTATTTTTGCACACTTAAAACACTTGTGGCCAAAATAAAGCATACAATGCAGGAGAGGCAAAAAACTGAGTTGGCTTATTGAAAGCCTCCACCCAAAATAAGGTTCTTTTTGTAAATTCTGTCGTAGAGGACGGCAAAAAGTTGAAATGTTTTAACTTCGGTGCGGTAATATCTGCCGTTACTGTTGCTGGTGTTCTCTGCTGGCCTCACCTATTTTACCGTCCTGCTCTTGCCCAGAAAAATTATATCCAGTTTGCCGTCGCTGTCTGCCTGATTACATGTGAAGGCAGCATAATTCTCCTAAGAACCCCTGGGGGTCCCCGGACCCCTGTTTGAGAACCACTGTGCAAGGCTACGGCGATAGAAGATTTCAACCAACCTTTATCGCCCACTCTCAGGCAACATAAACTCACCTCATAAACAAAAAACAGCTGTCCACCAACGCAGATGATCTTCAGCTTAACACTTTAAATTTTAGCATTACCTTTAGTATGACAAAGGACACTGAAAAGCTAAGATGATATTATTTTAGAAACATATTTTGTTTGAATATTTGACAGACAAAACACCAATTCAGCTTTGCAATGCTTGGTATTTTAAAGTCACATTTAACCAACTAATTAAACTGCACTTTTAGGTAGAAAGTGTCAGGCCACAGAGAGGTAAATGAGCTTTTACAGTTCAGACTCTCCAAATAACACTTAAATGTCAAAGAAAAGAGAGGAAGTTAAATCTCTCTCTCTGCTCTCTCTCTTTCACTCTCTCTCTCTCTCTCTCTCTCTCTCTCCTCTCTCTCTCTCTCTCTCTCTCTCTCTCTCCTCTCTCTCTCTCTCCTCCTCTCTCTCTCTCTCTCTCTCTCTCTCTCCCTCTCTCTCTCTCCCTCTCTCTCTCTCCTCTCTCTCTCTCTCTCTCTCTCCTCTCTCCTCTCTCTCCTCTCTCTCTCTCTCCCTCTCTCCTCTCTCTCTCCCTCTCTCCTCCCTCTCTCCTCTCTCTCCTCCCTCTCTCTCTCCCTCTCTCCTCTCTCTCTCTCCTCTCTCTCTCTCTCTCTGGTAGTCACCGGCTCTCTGTGAGCTCAGAAGAAAAGGAGGAAGCGGAGTGAGAGCAGCGCAGCTCGTCTATTAACTGCAAAAGGACGAGATCACAAGAACCCTCAAACAAACTAGTTTTTTTAAACTCCTCTAATCGGAACAACGCGCGTGAGCGACTTTTGCAACCCGCAGAGCCGCTTTCAGCCTCCAACAACTTGCGTCGGTTCGCTTAAAGTCAAAATAAAGACAGTTGCACAGATAGTCGGAGAATGGCAGACTCGGCCGCGGCCAACAGCGACGGGGAGGACGGACCCCGCGAGCCCATGCGGGGCTTCGCGCGCCAGGGAGCCCTCCGCCAGAAGAACGTGCACGAGGTGAAGGACCACAAATTCATCGCGCGCTTCTTCAAGCAGCCCACCTTCTGCAGCCACTGCACCGACTTCATCTGGTGAGCAGCGGGGACGGTTTTTGATGGAGGGGGATAGTGTTAATTAGGTTGATGCTTTTTTATGCTGCTGTTTAAGAATAATGTCGAGAAATTTAAAAAATGGCAAGAATAAACTGATTTAAAAATAGATATTTAAGTTTAGCCATTAGTGCGTGCACCAAGATATGGAACATAAATAAGGGAGAAAATGACAGGACAAGTTCATGATAGAAGTCCAAAGAAAAGAAGAGATGAGGCCCATTGTTATGAAAAACACAAAATGGCTGTGGAATTTGATAGTATTACATCATTAAGTTACAGGAGGAATAAAGAAAGTGGGAGGTCTGCACTGGTTGCTCCTCAAAATAAACATTGATTTCATCTTATTCTTGCACTTGTTGATGCTATATTTGAAAGGTAGGGCAGCAGGGAAGACGGAGAGATATGTGGGCTGCAATGATAAGAAAGGAATCGCTGCAGACCGTTCCTTGTTTGATGGTATTAAGTAGGCAGAGGAACTGGGAGGCTGAGCAGCAATGAACTTAAAAAAAAGCAGTGAATTGCAGCCAGCAGGAAGAGTGGTAACACATGGGGTCAAACCGTGACATAAGTGCTGACACAACTTCAGCCTTCCTCGTCCTCCTCCTCCTCCTCCTTCTCTCATTATTTTCTTCTCAAAATCACCTGTGCAGACATGTCACCATGCAACCCACCAGGGCTTACGAGACAGTTACTCCGCTTGGGTTATTAAATGAGTTTCCGGCTCTAGGTTGGCCTAATTTGTCCCGCTTATTATCTTGCGCTGTGCACTACTCCCAAAACGGCCATTATTTAACTCCTGTGATGGGCTTTTTAATTTGTGAATGGCTAAATGATTTGACCTAGAAGACTGTGTGTGCGATCATAGGAATCTAAAGGGATGGTCTCACTGGTTGTAAATACCCCTTAAATAGAGGAACATTGTGCACCCGGTGTAATTGCTTGACCTGTTTAGATTATCAAACATCTTTCTGTCTCTCTCTACCTCTCTCTATCTCTCTCTCTATCTATCTGTCTATCTATCTGTCTATCTGGGTCAATATGCATAATGAGAAAGCATAATGATAGGAACAATATGTGCACTGAGTGATTTCACAACCCTAGAGATTATCTATTTGTAGCCACCATATGAAAATGAGCAGGGCTAAATGTGTGTGTGTGTGTGTGTGTGTGTGTGTGTGCGCGCATACGTGCACCTGCAGGCAATCTTCCTCATATCATTGAGTAGGTGTGGTTGACCATTATGGCCTGGGGCAGCTGCAGCCCTGCCTAACTGAATTGTGAGCGAGTTTCCAGACCCAGGTTGACCTCAGTGCATGCACTATACTGTACAAGCAATGATCGAATGTCCTCGCCGCCTGCAGACTTCATTGTGTTCTTTTTGGATGGAAAGCTTTAGTACTGCACACAAGTGGCAGACAGTGTTTGACATTTGCTTTGACGCAAATGTCTTGAGGCAGAGAGAGAGAAGGTTTCAGAAATCCTTTTCCAAGTTCTGTGTGTGTGTGTTTGTGTGTGTGTGTGTGTGTGTGTGTGTGTGTGTGTGTGTGTGTGAGAGAGAGAGAGAGAGAGAGAGAGAGAGAGAGAGAGTAGTAGTAGTGTGTGTGTGTGTGTGTGTGTGTGTGTGCACATCTGTGCCTATACACTGTTCAACCTGTTTTTTTGTGTATGTTCTCTTTACAGGGGGTTTGGCAAGCAGGGATTCCAGTGTCAAGGTAGGTGGATTAAACACACACACACACACACACACACACACACACACACAAAGAGATGTGCAAAGGTGGTGCTCCACTGATTAATCCTTCAAAGCCTGAGCAAATTGCTCTGAATCCTGTCAAAAACATGGGAAGAAATTGAGCACATTAACAAGAAATGACCCAAAAATTAAAAAAAGGAAAAATTTGTAAAGAAAATAAAGAAAAAAAAAGAAAATAATCCCAAAGCAAAACAGAAAACAAGGAAAAGACCAGAGAGAAGTGCTTTAAAAAACTTATAATAATTCTGTCTCAAAATAAAAAAAATAGAATCCTTTAAAATATAAAATATTCTAAATCTACTACTTTCTTACAATTTGGGGAACATTTCTTGCAAAGTTGCTCATTGCCTTGTTTCCCATGTTTGTCCCTTGATGCTGATCCAGGTTTCAAAGGGTTAATGTTATATTTGTCCACAGTACTTTATCTTGTTGTATTCCTTTTTTTTCTGCTCAAATTGTCTCTTCAGTTTTCTCATTTCCCCACTTTCCAGCTCCCTGTTTTTGAGGTTCAGATTGTAAAACCAATCTTAGATTTAATCTCTTTAATCCTCTCCTCTCCTCCGCACCTTTATCACCTGCTTCTTTTTCTTTCTCTCTCCACCTCAGTACTCCTCTCTTCTTTATTTTCTTTTTCCCCAGAGTGCTCAACTGAACACGTGCTCTTAGCTTGTGTTTCTGATTCAAAGGAAAAAATCATTTTAAAAAAGCACCAGGAAATAGTCAGTCATAAGTTTTCAGTCGTTGCACCTAAAAAATTGACCCTTTGTCATTTTTTCAGCATGCGGGTTGTGGTAACACTAGCCATAATAGCTAGAAAAAAAGAATATTTTATTTGCAAAATGGCTAAGCTGTTTCTAACAGTTTTCAGGTGATTTGCCATGCTGGTTGTAGATTTGCAATATCTGTCACCTGACATTTTGAGACAGGTGACAGATATTGCAAATCTACGCATCCACTGAAGCGTTAACAACACGGCCCCTACAACACGGCCCCTACAAACCCCGCCAACCACCAGTACAAGGCTTCATCAACTATTTTACATATTTTCTTTCTTCCCCTTTGTAAACTTTATTTTAACTTTTGTTTGGGTTTTTTAACAAGCTTTTGAACCACATAAACCCTTTCTTGTATCCTCAATGACTGCAGTTTTATGAAAATAAGGGCATTTCATTGTTTATTCAGTGTTATTATTTCAGAGTAGGTTTTAATGAACACTATTTCCAAAGCTCAAATCTTGATTCAAAACATCACTAGCTTGACAGGCCAGGCAGCCTCCCCGCTGTGAGATTTATTCAAAGCATCGTAGTTTTAAATAGTCTTGCAACTCCATGAGATTTGTTGGGAACAAAGAACAATATCACAAAGCTCTTACTCCAGTCTGGGAGTACAATAACTATTGCTGAAAAGAAAGAACAGACAACTGATTTCATGTCAGATGTGTTTGTGTTGGATACTAGAAAAATATTCTGCACCTTTTTAAAGATAATGAGAGCTGAAGATGAATGCATCTGTGGATTTAGCTTTTCAAGTGAACAGAGCCATTACAGATCAGTGGAAAAAGTCTCTGTGGGGAAGCACACGGTGCAGCAGAAACAAGTCTGGAAGTGGAGGCAGGACTTTGGTGCTTTATTCACAGTGGAGAACACTGTAGGTGTAGATTTAGGTATTGATAGTTGGAAGGTGATCAAGGATGTGGAAGGAAGTGAGTCAGCTCGAAACACTGCTGTATAATCAAAAGTGTATTTATTTATAAAATGTAAAATTAGATAATAAGATGTGGGCTTTTTTTCACAACAGACATCTTGAATTTATAGTCATAGTAGGAAAAGACTCAGGTGTTACTAACGATGGCTCTTTTCTGTTCAAGTGTGCCAGTAAGTCATGACAGTGGGACAATGAGCCAGCATGCACAATACCGGAGCCTAAAACTAAAGCAGTTAAATTGAATTCTGTCGTCAATCATGTCAATCAGGAGAGACAGGAAAATAAAAGAAAGATAATTGTTTAATTGCAGGTGTATGGATTAGCAGTTGATGTTATGATTAAGGTTTGACAGAAAGGCTTTGGTGCTTGGACTCCAGGGGGAGATCTGTAATCCAGCAGCATCTAAGCAGCAGCGAGATAAATCGCCCCATGGAGTCCAGACACTGGTGTTGGTGGTGACCGATGAATCTGCAAAGATTAGGCAGGTATGGGGAGGTGGAGGGTGCCGACTAACTGCAGCATGAAAGAAACACAGGCAGAAAGGGAACCATATTTAAAATATGAAGCAGTGAGATATAGGGTTGCACCAAAGTCGGGGACTCGAATCATCAGTCTGAGACCCCTCAGTCAACCAATAATGCTTCAAGTCGAGCCGTGGTTTTTCTGCGCAAGTGTACTTCGAGGGACTTCTTGGTCTCCAGATTTTGCTGCAGAGTGGGAGCTCTTGATCTTCACACTACTCTTTGCGGATGCGGACATGCAGCAGGAGCACAGAGGAAGAGAAAGACTGCAATTCATATCGAACAAACAAATCCAATTCCACTGGCATAATTATGAATCGGGTAGAGCCATAGTAAAGTAATAGGCTAACAGAGAGGATGCGTTACTGTGATATTGGTTAATGGTGATCAGCTAATGGAACAGCTGATATCTCAATTTACATCCCCTGACCATGTCATTATGAGTGAGCATGCGTGTCAAAAGTAAAAAGCAGATATGAGAAATAAGCATGCAAAAGTACAGTCTTCTTTTTACATCAGTACTTTTCCTACTGTGTGAAAATATCTTCTGAAAAAGGCCTGTTTTGAACATAATTACTTGAAGAGACAAGTAAGCAAGAAATCCGTCACAGCTCAAAACGAGGCTGTGTGCAGCTTCTATGGAGGATAAAGTTAGAGGTTGAAGTTTGTTCATTTTGGATCACTTCATCAACATAGACAGTGTTCACTTCCTGAAATGATAAAGTGTAGAGAGGCATCTGATTTTGTGGCTCTAGCTGGTGTCATTTACTTAGAAAACACAGATGAAACTCACATGTCTTGTAGTGCAATTTAAAATGCCCAACTGATGAAGGAACCCTGATCTACTTTTTCTTTTCTCTGCTCTCTTTTCCCTCTGTGTCTTTTATCCACCATCCACATACAGCATCAGCTCTGTGGGTGTTGTTACAGGAAATGACATAAGCAATCAGAAAAACACATCCAGTCAACAAAAATGTTGTGTTGCTCTGGGCTTTGGTTTATTTTTTAATCAATTTGCCTGATGTCTTTTCCACTTGTATTAACAGCCAACTAGATGTGTTCAAGAATTTTCACGTCTCCTAGCAACAGTGAAATATTTAGACGCAGCCAGTTACAGTACATTATGCTGTAGGATGGACGAGGTGCTGTTCAGCACAGCAGTGGGTTAGCTGGTAATTGGCCCATGTGTATATGTAATGGGTCAATGGTGTCCTTTAGAGGATGCATCCGCTGCACTGTGGGGACCCTCGGTGCCTCTGGAGAGGAAGAGGGGAGGTTGTAGGTGTTGGGGTGTGTGTGTGCTCTGACACCAGGGCTGCAAGAGCGCACTGTTAGATGGATGGAAAAAAGGAAGAGGAGTGAAGTAAATGGTTTCACCTAGACAATTTCAGATCTCATTCCAGCGGGTGCCCAAAATAACACGCATATGTGTTTGAGTGTGTGTGAGCGACTTGGTACCAGAGGTTGCGGTTGCTTTCTTGTTGCCCTTCATTTTGACAAACGGGGTCATAAAAATCTCTCATAATGTTTTATTAACTATCATTTTAATTTTTTTTAGAATTAGACATAAAAGTGTACTCTGCAGGATTTTCCTAAAAAACATTTTTTAGACTACAGAAGTAATCCCTCTCAGTCTAGTCCCCCTAGAAGTGTGTGGTGGTGTATGCTCAGGTAAGGTGGGGGCTTTATGAAAAGGTCGTGACCAGGCACCAGAGCATAAAGCAGCACACGTCCAAGAGACACAGCACCAAAAAAACCCAAATATAGTGATGCAAAATGTTATTTTGATTCTGGGATTGGCTTTTACTTTAACTTTCACTAGTCAGCATGTTCACATACAGTAACCAAAAATCCTGCATAGCATACCTTTAGTCACATTTAATTTTCAAAAATCAATTAAATTGCCATGTGTAAATATGTATTTAAATATAATTTCAGTAAAATGGTACAAAACAATCTCATGCATGTACTGTAATGGTATGGATAGAGAAGATGAACAGACACATGCAAAGGAATTTAGGAAACTCAGCTGCTGTGAAATTTTACAGTGGTAATTAGCGATCTAACTGACCAATGAGATTGCTTAAGCAAACTAGACCATGAGGCCATGCACGTGAGATCAGAGAAAGACGAGAAAATAGCGAATAGGTGTGCACATGCCACCAACTGGACAGCGGTGTGATTTACTTCAAGTTACGGTAGACTGCCCTCAGTGTTCTTATCTGTCAAAATGATGGACAGCTTTTCTTCATCATTGTTAAAAAAAAATTAAGTCAATGACAGATTTTGTTTAACAGGATCTCTGTTTAGCAACAGTCTGCACTCATCCTCCATCAGGGGTGTGTGTGTGTGTGTGTGTTTGTGTGTTTGTGTGTTTGTTTGTTTGTTTGTGTGTGTGTGTGTGTGCATGTCCTGAGTTGCTCTTTGACTCATTTGTCCGTCTGCAGCAAGGTATCACTTCCCTAGAGCTTGGGGAGAAAGGGAATTCCTCTGCAAGGTCACACACACACACACACACACACACACACACACACACACACACACACTGAGAGTGAAGTGAAGTCGTGTTGAGGTTTGCTTTGCCTCCAGGGTTAACATTTTTTGGGTTTGTTTGACAGTCACATAGTTTTCACACAACTAAAGAGAGGGTGTTTTTCTGTCTATGCAGCATGATATATTGTAGCGTAGCCTATTAGATACATTTATATCTGATTAACATTAATGTAGTTAAGAGGTTTTTTATATTAATAATTTTTTATATTTTTGATACTACGTTTACATTTTTTTTTATATTTGATATTTTTTTTATATTTTACATTATTGTATGACAGTTTATATTTACAGAATATGAGAGAAAGTGTATATGGCCTCTGCTGAGTGTTTACATGTCTCTCAATGAAAGGTTAAATCATCACCTGGCAGTCTGTGTTTACTGAAGCTCCTCTGTCTGTTGTGAGTTTATCAGTGCTATTACTGTCTCACATGGTTTTAATGGATTGCTTGTGTGCTTGTTACATGAACCAGATCACTCTGAAATGATCTTAGGTTTTTGTCATCACTTCTCTCTCACCTGACAATTGTTGCATTACAGGGTTTTAAAGTTTTGACCTCTTCAGCTTTGGTTGCTGTAAGTTCCTGTGATTGAAAGGAGAAAGATTATTTTAGCATATGCTGCTATGATTTCATGTCCAAACATGAAAATCATTTATCAAAATGCTTATTTATCGCTGTTTTGGGCCAGTTTAGTTGTAGATGAGCTGCAAAGTAAAGTGTCTAGAGAAAAAGCTAAATTCATTAGCAGCATTTGACATTGTTCCTCCTGGCCTTCATTCTGCCGCGTCATGGGTGAAAAAAAGGAAGCTATTTGTCTCTGCTGCATCAAGTAGATATATATTTTTAGCTGCTTTTTGCTAACACAGTCAGATTGATAGACAATGTGTTACAATAAAAAAATTTACTTTGTTGTAAACTGTAACAGTTTACAGTCAAATGTATAAATTGTTATACAGTGTTTAGTGGTACAGGTCCTTGTCTCTGTTGTATCAATTCAGGCAGTAGGCTGTAGATTTAGCAGGGTGAGGCTGGGGGTCTGAGGGAAAACTCAGCCTCCCTAACAGTGCCTTTAACAGGTGTCACAAAGCAGCATCTTGTGGTAGTTTTGTTAGAAGGATGTGGTGTATAGTTGGCAGCTGATGTGATGCATGTAACTTCTATTTCCTGCCTAAATTAATATCAGTGATAAATAGTCTTGTTTGATGGCAGCATTACTTCAACTTTCCATTTCACAACAGTTAATATCTGCTGTTAAAAGAGAACATGCCTCAATGGCACCGGATGTCAGTATGACGTCAGAAAGATGTTGAAGTCTTAGGTTGAACAGATGTTTTTGGTTGGAATGAGAAATGGGTTAACGATATTTTAAACAACTTAGAGTTTCATGTTGGGTAGATGTTAACATTATGATATTTTGCAGGCATTGGGTTTTGGTCTCCATAACTTATGACAGAAACTGAAACACAGAGAAAAAAATCCACTACACTGTCCACATGTTCACGCGCTCAGCTATCAAATATATTAAAAACTGTCCACAGCCGCAATTCCTTATGATGAGCAAAATTTACAGACCCTCAAAGGCCACATTTGAATCTTATAGGAGGTGACTTTTAGATGCTATTTATCCAGATTTAGTTTTAAGTTATTTTCAATAACTTACCTGTTTACTCTGTCTACACTTAATTCCTTCTCTGCTTTTCCATTGGTTAAAAGAGTGACTGAATGCTAAAAAGGAAGTAAAATACAGTTGTTTTAGGGGTTGCACAGTCTGACCCATTTTTTGCACTTTTGTATTTTGTAAGTTGGTGCTCTGTTTTGCTGGTCAGAGCTGCTCTCTGCTTCAGTGTTGTAGCTGTAAACAAAACATTAAAATGTCTCAGTGAAATTCTGCTGTTTAGTTTTCCATACACTACAAAGGGTGTGGGACTTACTAGGCATCAGCAGCTTATATTATGTAATGTGGTGTCTCTCAGAAGTGTGTGTGTGTGCGTGTGTGAGTTTTGACCATTATTCATACTTTGTGTGTGTGTGTGTGTATGTGTGTTTGTGTGTGCATTCACGTGCGTCATGCTTAATTTAATGAGCGTGAGCACTGATTTCCTTAATGGCTGTTTGTTCAGAACTGTGTGTTCTTTCATGCTTCCATGTAATTGGTTTTGTGTGTGTGTGTGCGCTTATGCACCCGTTCCTGAACGAGTGTGTTAATAATGAGTTGGGTTTTCAGTGTGTAACAGGTTGTCAAGTGTCCTCCACTGTCTCCTCACAGACTTAATGGAGAAATTATGCCTTAAGAGTGCTTGAGAGGGATGAACGGAGGGTGAGTGGCAGGAAGTGAGAGTAACGTGGCAAATAGGGCAATAAGGAGGGGATGGAAGAGAAAACAATTTAGATGCATGAAAATATGGAAAGGAAGGAGATGAGGATGGGAGGAGGGAGAAGCAAAGGAAGATGGAAAGGAATTAGTGGGGGTGGAATTCGTAGAGGGAGGAGGGAGAGACAAAAGGGGGAGAAAGTGAGTGGGAAGGGTGTAGGAAGGAGATGAGATTACATGTGATTTTCTTGAAAGTTCCAATGAAAGTAGCTCATAGCAAGCGCAGGGAAAAATAGAAAGAGGAAAGGCACGTTTAATGTCCTCAGAGAGCAATTACAAAAAAAACTGCTATTTTCTCTGTGGTCTTGTAACGTTGCATGATGCAAAACATATTGCACAGAGAACATACAGTCTATAGTAAGATGATACAGGGAAGATAAAGAAGGCTTGGCTTGAAAAAAAAAGAGGAATTGATGAAGGCAGAAATAGAAGAGATGCACGCTCTCTGTAAGTTCTCCATAATGTATGCGATCCAGCATTCTGTTCAGCATCCTAAAATATAATCCTTTTATAGTGCATATGAGGCCTGCTTCTGCATAGGATGATGATGCCATCACAACAAACGGCTGAACATTTATTTTTTGCAGTCTGTTCAATTTTAAGGGATTCGATCATGTGGTATGTTGCTGCAGGCAAAGGACAATTACTTATATTCCAAAAAAAAAAAACCTGAATAAATTAAAAAAAAGGTTGAAAATGAATGAGAAAGGTATGCTGGAATGACACTCGAGCAGAGAGGTGGTGGGTGAGATTTTTCTGCCAGGCAGAGGAGATAATGGACGAGGGAAAGAGGTAGAACAGAGACGAGAGAGAGAGAGGAAGAGGCAGAGATAAAATGGTGTAGGCATGGAGTGTAGATTACACCTAAAACAAGCCCATGAAGGTGTCATTTGCTGCAGCTATTAGCAATCTTCAAAAGGAAAGAATGTATATAGTTATAAAAAGCACGAGTCGGGAGTTGTGTTCAAGCCTCCCTTTGACTCATGGCGTCTTTTGTGCTCTGGCTGCTGTTGGGCACGGTGCCCACAGCTCCTCTGGATTCACATAAAACGTTTTCCGCCTTTTTCATGAGCCTATTCAGGTTCAAATGAGTTGGTGAACATTTGCAAACATCTGTGTCTGTTGGCGGTGGCGAACGCAGCTCAGGTGCTTCTGCAATTCCAACCTGTGTGGGCGGGAGGTCTCGGGATCCTAAACCCTCCTCCTACACACACAAACATGCACGCACACACACACAGATCTCACAAATGCATGCACAAAAACAAAACGGGTAGTCATGCATGAAACACACACACAGAGCTGATGAGGTGTATCATTGAGCTCCTAAAGCAAAGAGAAACAGATAAAAACATATCTGATTTTGTCATCCTTTTTTTCCACCTCCTTTTTGCTCTTCGTTTCCCAGATTTCTTTGACCTATCAGTCTCTCCTTTCTGCCTCACTTTGTCTTTTTGTCTTGCTGTGCTCCTCATCTTCTCCCCTTACATTCATCTTTCTGTTCTTTACCCTTTCTTTTCAGCTTTCTGTCCCTAACTCTACCCATCAGTCCCTTTACTTACCCTTCAACGTTCTGGCTTTCTCTGATTTCTCCCTCGACGTTCTTCTTGGTCTTCCCTCTCTCCTCCTTCCACCGTTTCTCCAGCTCCCCACTTCTCCCTCCACCCCTCCCTCTGTCTCCCCCTCTTTCTCTCTTGTGGCTGTGTGTTGGAAGCTGTGGGCTTTGATGCTTTTATAAATAGCCCAAGTGTTCCACTGAGAGTACCACCAAATGGGATGGATGGATGGATGGATGGATGGATGGATGGATGGGGGAGTGGAGAGGGGGATGGAAGAGGAGGGAGGGCTGAGTGTGTAGGTGTGAAGGGAGAACATTGAAAAGTGCTAGAAAAAAAAGGAAAGGATTAAAACGCGACAGAGGCAGACAGAGGTGCTTATTTAGAGAACAGAGAACACTGATCGAAGATTAAGGATGTGAAACTTAACCGTTTCTAGTCCTGCACGTCTCATAAACACCTGTAGTTCAAGAGGTCAAAGGCTTAAATACTGTATTTTAAAACTTTTGAAAAATAAGTAGCTTTTTCATGTTATGTGAAATAAATGTGTTTCAAGTAGCTAATATCTGAAATATTGGACATCTGTTGTAACAAAACAGCAGTTTTTGAAAAAAATCCTTATTAGTTGTCTAAATCCCCTCGATCAAAAAATACACACTGTAGAGATTTTTTTAAGGAGATTTCAAATCCCAATTTAGAAACATACAGTTGCTTGTAGGTCATTACTTGGCTCCACCATCGTAAGTGAAATGCATATCTCAGTTTCGTGTCAGCCATGATGGTATATTGAATGGTATATACGATAGTAATATGAATTTGGTTGGTGCCTACAGTAATCTCTCATACAGTCTAGATGGGCGTCTTGTGATAAAACATTTTGAGTGTAATTTTCTTGTAAATTCAGACATCTACTATCATGTCTTGATCTGACAGCAGTATACCGCTGTCTGCCAATTCTTGCACCACAGCTATGTAAAAACAATTAGGAAAAACTTTATAGAAAGATATGAGAAATAGAGAACTTAAATAATGATATATCTTTATGACTGTATAGTAATAGCGAAACAAAAATATTAAGGAAAGGCAAAACTTACTTTAAATTTCATTTCAGGGTTCCGTTTAAGTATTTTCATGTGAAAATGTTGTAGTATTTTATGACATTATATACATTTAAAACTGTTCTGTAAAAAATTAGATTAATGATCCCACTGAGTATCACTAGAGAGAGTTTGTGTACCACTCACCTGTGGTACTCGCCATAGTTTGAGAGCCAGCTGGGATGGAGGACATGACAGGGGTTCAGCAAAGTCAGTAGGACTCATCATAAGGGGACCTTAGATATCTGTTACCAAATTGGTGGACTGCCTGCTTGCATGGCTAAAAATACCAGTTTTGGTTTTGGCTTTCAAAACCTTTTAAAATGTTGCAGAAACATTCTGTGAATTCTTTAAGTCTGTCGGCTGATTACTGCCAGTGAATCATTGACCTCGCTCCAACAGTTTGTCAAGGTCTTTATTTTCAGCATTTTAAATGGATCATGTTACATAACACCATTGTGCAGTCTTCCATGCCATGCCATTGTAGTGTGTACAACAACTCTGATAGTGAGCCTCAGCGGGCTTATTGATGGGGCCAAAAATATTGCAGCATTATAGTGCATTGATTTTTCCTACGTTGCCCTGGTGCTTTTCAGACACAACAAACCTGCATCCTAAACAGCTTGTGCTCACGGCACACAACAACATAATATGAATCATGTGTTTTAGGTGGGAAGGAAAGCTCATTCTGATTATTACTAGTGTAGGAGACGCTGCTATGTAGGCTGTATTGAAATGAATTTTCAATTTTGTTCTACTGACGCATCCATGTGAAACTCCAGATTAGGGCAGTCACTGTGCATGACATGCCACAATTTCAAAAGAGGAATTCATGAAGAAGAATTCTAAGTCAAAACACATTCAGTTCAGTCACACAAAATTTTGCAGTGCAGTCAATGAGAGTGAAAATAATGGCAGATTGAAATGCAACAAACAAATCAAACTAATTAATTATTTCATTAATACAGTAGACAGGGGGATGCACAAAAAAATAAAGAACATGTCCACAAGAGGAAAAAGGTTGATTATGTTTACATTTTTAGCTGATCTTCAGTTTGATTTGGGTTAGTCAGTTTTGATTAATGTCTATATGTGTCAGCCCTGCAATAGTCTGGCGACCTATCCAGGGTGTACCCCGCCTTCCGCCCAATGGCAGCTGGGATTGGCTCCAGCCCCCCCGCCCCGTGACCCTTGCGAGGACAAGCGGTTACAGAAAATGACTGACTGACTGACTGAGTTTTGATTAATGTTGTTTTCAATAGCCCTTTAATTGGTAACTAACTGGTTTATTTTTTAAAGAAAAACAACTATTAACTAAAGGAAATACAAAAGGCCTCCCTTTTAGTCTGGTGCTTTATTGACTCAATCAATTTTCAGTAATTAAATTAGATTTTTTGCAGGGGGTTGTAATATTAAAAAACAATGTATCCCACTGATTTACAGACATCTTTTACAGTGTAAGTCAATGGGAAAAGTTATTATTTGGCCCCATGGCATTGGGTGATGGACGCAGACAGGGTAATTCCACTTTTGGCATCTGTGTTAAATTGGCTTCAAAGCTTGCCGCTGTTCCTGTTGACTTATTTAACGGTATTAATACAAAATACAAGAGTATTGTAATGTAAGTGAGCAGTGGTGCTAGCTGGCTCACACCACACCAGGCTGGTGCACAGTAGGGCTGTGTGATATGACGAAATACATCATCTGATTATTTAAAAAAATCATGTATTGTTTCATATTATGCTATATCGTTTACTTCATTTATGTCATCTTATAACACTTTGTGTCCGTCCCTGTGGCCGAGGGGGCGTCTACACAATGCACGGCACCAAAACAAACAAACATGGAAGAGCTGGAAAGCAATAATGAATGTGGGGATTCAGCACAAAGCACTGTCACTGGTGTTTAATTTTTCCCTTTCTCTCCTATGGCTCTGTGCCTCTCACAGACACACAAAACAAGGCTTTTGCAGAGCTCTGATCACAACTATTTAGTCACATTTTGCAATCACAGAGCACCAGTTTGTTTCGAGCTTGCAGTGGATGAATCCTCATACCGTGGTTACAGTTTAACTGTCTGCCAGAAGCTTTAAGTCCACAGCAAAAACATAAACACTTCTGGCCTTAGACAAGCAGGGTCTTTCAAAATAAAAGCATCATGGGTTTCACTTTGATTTATTTAATAACAATATTTAACTTTATTATAACAGTACTTTATTTAACTTTATACTTTATTCAACATTATAACAGTAGTTTATATAACTTTTTTATGGTAGTAGCTAGTTTATTTGCGACTCTGTGTTGTAACAGTTCATTCACTAATTTTGTATATTAGTAGTTTTCGGTGGTTAAGAGGAGATTTCAAAATACTGAGATATTGTGTTTCGCAATATAGCCTAAAAAAATTGTGAAATTATTTTGAAGCTAAATAACCTAGCCCTGATGCACAGTGCAGTAAACTGAAGAGTAGCAAAATTAACCAAAAGACTGACCTGTGTGACCAGCCAACAATATTCCTGGTGGTCAACTGATTAACAGATGACATCCCTAGTTTGCACCAAACAAGCATGTAAACTGAGACTCTAATATGGCTTTGTTTATACTAATAGTTTTTCTGACAGTCACTCTACAGTAACACCCAGTGTGTTTCCTCCCCTAACTGCTTCCTCTTCTCAGTTTAATGCGGAGGGTGTTAAAGAGCTGTCGTGTGTGCGTGTATCTGTCAGTGTGTGAACATGTTAGAGAGTCTAATGTGAGAGACTGTGCATATGTGCATGCCTTGTTCAGTCTACTTTGATATAAAAGTGAATGAGAGAGTCAAACAGCCGCTTTTAAAACAGAAGTTCTCACTGTTTCTGTTTATCAGCCATCAGCGGCGGCTATCTGATGCCTCTGTGTGTGTGTTTGTTGTTCTACAGGTTTGTGTGTGTATGTGTGACAAAGTCTAATTTTACTTGTCA